>NW_026652280.1:38742110-38814662 GCF_009828535.3 Hylobates moloch
ACACCACTTGATTTGATAAAAAAAAAAAAAAGTAAAGTAAGTTCGAGACTAGCCTGGCCAACATGGCGAAACCCCATCTCTACTAAAAATACAAAAATTAGCCAGGCGTGGTGGTGCATGCCTGTTATCCCAACTACTCAGGAGGCTGAGGCAGAAGGATTGCTTGAACCCAGGAGGCAGAGGTTGCAGGTTGCAGTGAGCCAAGATCGTGCCACTGCACTCCAGCCTGGGCGACAGAGCAAGATTCAGTCTCAAAACAAAAGAAAACAAAAGAAAACAAAAGTAGAATCTTTTTGTAGCCATATAGTGTTATTAACCCACTTATGCCTGGCATTCCATTATTGGAATGCTAAGCATGTCAGTATGTAGGAATTATTTATATCCTACTGCTCAAGGTCATCATCAGGGTCTGATTTTTCACTCATGCAAAAATTCAAAAAATTGCAACCTCCGGCATAAATTGGTTAATAAGAACAGACAAATGTCTAGCTTTTAGTAGAAGATTTATTCATACAATTAAGCAAATACAATACATGCAATTTCTCAAACTTCTTAAAATATAGGAATAGAAGTGAAATTCCGAACATAGAGTATCTCCGTTCTAGTGTTTTTAAAAAATACCTTGATTAAAGCCAATCACAGAATTATGGTTAGTCAAAGAAGCTGGGAACATTTAATGTCCAAGAAAAAGAAAAAATTCAGCCAGGCTTTCATGAAAACCATCCAACCCTTTGAAATTTTTATGTGTGGAGTAGAGCCAGGTTCTGCTCAGTGATGATCCACGTCTGATCCCCAGTGGGATATCTTGAAGTTGAATATATTTCTAATACACTTGATTATAGAAAACCTTTTGCTAAAAGAAACTATTGCAAATCTAAAAAAAAAATAAAATGTGAAATAGAACACAAGGACAAGCTTTATGAAAATCATACGATCATTTTGAAATGAAGGCATCTTGCTTACTAAGTAGCTTATATTCAAAAGCCCCTCAACCTCCTTACTGACAGTATAATTTTATTTCTTGTTACAGAAGGAAGAAAAAGTCATGTTGGCATCCTTACTGAAGAAAAAATGTGCTTTGTCTCCTATCTTCCTCCATGCTATAACCAGCTATATTGAACTAGAAAACTTACCTGTCTTGTTGTGGAAACCATGAATTTGATAGTTCATTTGTAAACCAAATTGTTAAGTACTTATTATATGTCATGTCCAGGGCTGAATGCTGACAGAGAAGACAGACGAAGTTTCTATCCTTACGAAGTTTATAAACTGATATCTGAGTGCTAGGCATGGAAAACAGCACATACTCTGAGAAGCAACGTTTAAGCTAAGACCTGACATAAAAGTCCAGGAGCAATGCCTGAGAACTTAGGAAAAGTTTCAGTTTCTCAAGAATATGGGAGCCAATCAATCCTGAACTTTTGTCTTCATTTCAAGAACACCATCCAAGATATGCAAGCTTTACCAAGTTTTTTATTTTTCTTTTCTTTTCTCTTTTTGACAGTAAGAACTTTACTTGCAGCACTTTGTTAAAAATCTCCTGGGTATCTTCACAAGTGTTTCAGCCTCGGCACCATTAAGAGATTGGACATGAATATTCTTTAAATCTTTGATCATTTCAAGAGGGTACGATGGGATAGGAGGAGTCTTTCATGCTGGAAATTCTTATGTCATTGTCCAATGCAATACATAACACACCTGTCATCTTCACAGGAAAAAGCCTCGTTGCCTTTTAAAAATTCAGCCCTAAGGGTCTCTCCTGTGATATGTGACCTAGAAGATAGATAACTAGGGGGATGCTTTAAGTGAAGGAATCCTGGGTTTTATTGCTTTTGGATGTAACCACCTCCAGAGCTGGGGAAGGAGTTGCTATTTAATTAGAGAGATTAAACCAGAAACATACTTTTCTCCTAACAAAAGAAAAACCCTGGGGCTCTGGGGAGTTCTGGGTGTCTATACCTTGCCCAGAAGACAGGATTTTCTTCTTTAAAATGACTCCACCATATATCTGGATCTGGGTTCTGTATATCACCTTGTTTTACTCATACTTAGGAGTTAACTGCTCAGTGTCCAGGTGGTAGTGGACACACTTTCCTGTCTATTCTCACTGACGTAGTTCAGCTTATAGTAAAAGGACACTAGATTGCTTAATAGAACAGCTGTCATAAAAGTAACTTTATATAGACAAGAGCAAAAAAAAAAAAAACCCACTTATTTTTATGGAATTTAGGGGATTCAGAGAGGGATTGAAACTTGAGAAACCTATTTGTCATTGACTCTTTGTTTTTCCATCACTAGAGAAAAGAGCTACATGAGATACATAAAGACTGTAAATGAGAATCAAACATAAAAGTTTGGTTGTGACTAGCCGTGTCAAGAGGTTAGCGATGTACTTTGCAGGCCACAGAGACTTAAAGCGGCCCAGTCGTCCCATAGAGCTATTTACAGCTTCTTTTGAATAAACATAGAAATTGACCCTCCCAGTCTTAAAACGTAAGAAAGTAACATTTGTCTTATCCAAGTTTTTTGTTTGTTTGTTTGTTTGTTTTTTGTTTTCCAGGAAACCAAAGATCAGGCCTCCCAGATAGTATCAAGGAAATGAAACTTACCAGATTACCACATCAGGATAATGAGATGCCAGAGTCCTTATTCCTCAGGACTATCTCCTTACCCCTCTCTAATTTCTGTTTTCCCTCATATGGTTACATTTCTTCCCTGCTACATAAATTCCTAATTTTAGTGGGTTGAGATGAATTTGAGACTGATCTCCCATCTCCTCTGCTGCAGGAACTGAATGAAGCCTTCTTCTTTGGAAATACTCATTGTCTCAGTGATTGACTTTCTGTGTTGTGAGCAGTTGGACCAAGACTGAGCCCCTAGTGTTTTGGTAACAAAACCCATGCACTGTTTCAAATACAAGGTTTTCATGCTTTGGCCTTGTTTTTATAACAATAATAAGATCTGAGCCAAAATCCAGTATGATGGATGTGAGCACACTTCCATAATATTGTTATAAGTGAGATCCTTATGCTGATTTGGAATTTCAGGGTAACCTACATGGCTTGGAGGAAACTGAAAAGTTGTCATGCCTACCATCTTACTGCATTAGATAGATTTAATCTCTATTCATTGTAACCAGTGCAGCTCCAAAACATGTACTAACCGTTCAACACTGCATTTCAACTTCAAATCCACTTTTCATGCTCTTCAAGAGTTTTCATTACATAACCTCACGAATTCTCTCTAACTTCAGCTAATGTTCTTGCCTCTAATATATCTGATGGTCCTGTCCTGATGAAATCTTTGCAGTCATTTTAATTTGCATGTTTTTTCAAACTTCCATGCCTTTGGATGTAGTTGGTCCCTTTGCTCAGAATTTCTTCTCTTTTTTCCTCTGTGGTTCTTATCAAATTCAAATTGCTGTTAGGACCCAGTTCAAACAGTACTTCCATTGTAAGAAACACCCCTGGATACCTCAAAAGGCTTAATACTTCCATTTCTACATAAACATGTTTGTTACCCATTACAGCACTTCATTCATTTAACAAAATTTTTGATCAAGTGTTATGCAACATGTACACTGTTAGCACTTAGGATACCATCACAAAAACTTAACATTGCAGGGATTTTTTTAATATGTTACTTCCCCATTTTTCTGTGGATATCTTGATGATGGGCTCTATGTTAATTATCTATATATCTTAAGGACCTAATATAGTTCCTGTTATTTAATAATGTGCTCAGTAATTACTTGAGTTAAAAATTGACTGAAGAAGTATTTTTTCATATGCTTCTGATTCTGAATACAGTAATACTATCTGCATCCCTTGGTATCCAATGACTGCCCTCTCAGAGCACTTTGTGTTTCCAAGAGTTTGTAAGATCATTCATTTATGCATTTATTAAATCAGTTTTGAGCACATAATCCAGATATTTTGGTTATCCTTTCTTTTTCTCATAATGTCTCTCTTGTTTCTTCCCCTCTTGACCATTTACTTAGGAGTTAGCCATTGTGACCTATTTTTTTTAAGAGGTAAATGAAGTAGAAAGAGGGGGCTAGGAAGAACCTTTTACAGATCACATATTTTCATTGTACTATAGGACTATGAGGAATGGTGAATCAGAACATATGTCATTCATATTTTCTGTTGGACTAGTTGGGGTTTAAAGAATTGGGAAATTTTGGATTTCAGGAGATTTTACATGCTGCTTAACTCCATATCTTACCACAGCCTTCTAGGTTATCTCTGACAAAGCTTTCAGGCTCTCTTTGAATGCTCCAATAAGTGAGGCTGCACCACGTTTCGTGTTTTAAAGTCGTTTTTGTCATTGTTGTTCTTATACTGACCCAGCCTGACCTTTTATAACTTCATGGTGCCAAAAAGCCACTGCAGTAAGTAATAATTAACATGTAACAAGTTGCAAATTATTTTAGGAAAATAAAACTCTTATCTTAGAACAATGTTGTTGAGGTAAACTTAAAAGTCAGTGTGGCAGTGTCCAGGATTAATTCTTACCCTACTTTTGCTTCTATGTGACCCTTTGTAAAGGGTGGGGGATAATAGCCCTTAAAGCAATTAGGGACTCTCTTTGCAACTTTCTGCTCTGTTGCACCACTGGAAGCTCTAACTCACCCCCTCCAGGTAATTAACTTGCCTGTTGGATCTTGGCCATTGACACGTTTTACATTCCTAGTTTGTGTCAGTTAATCAACACCTACTGAGTGCCTGCTGTGACAGAGCTCTGTGCTAGGATCCACAGAAACATTCACCAACAGTGGCCATAGTAGTCATGGCTCTTTTTTTTTCTACGAACTTGCATTAAAGAAAAGGGAAAGAAGAATATAAAAGGCAGCACTCAATTTCTCATTCTTAGCCTTCTTTCTATGGACTTTGTAGTGCATCCTACTGAGGGCAGCAAAATAGCTCTTCCAGTAATCTCCAAGGCTCAGGTTACAATTAATTTTCTTAAATATTTTTAGAGCTACAACCACACTATTATTTCCCTTATTTGTGTGTATATATATATGACTGGATGTTCTGACTCTAGAGAAAGAGCCAGGTGTCTGACCATGTTTGACTCAGATACTGAATTTGTTACTCAGCAGGGATCATATCTGTGTTAGAGTCCTTAAGCCAAGGCCCAAGGATTCACAGTATGTCTACAAATGGTATACATGCTTTTAGCCTCCCCCCAATTACATGACAATGTATGCCTATGCCAAATTTTCAGGAGTGTGGGGGTTCATCACTTTCATCAGAAAATAAATGCTATGTAATATGAGTTACACAAAACCATAAGAAACAGGTGAACGTGAGCAGCCCCTACTCCATTTCCAGCCATTGTCATATTCAAGTAACTAGTTTTCTCCTGTGGTGGCTTTATCTTTTTGCTCTGTGCTTAACATGCAGAAAAACAAGACAAAACAAAGTGAAAACAGAACATAAAAAACAACAAAACTTTCTGTAGAATTGTTTATTTACAGTTCTGAGTATATGGGAAAAGTTAAAAAAAGAGCTATTGAGACTTTCCAAACATAAGTAAACTATTCAATTGAGATTAACTTCAGGGTCACAATAGATTCAGGGGTTAACTTCAGGGTCACCATGAGAGGTCAAGTAATGCCCTATTGGCATTATTTACCAACTGAATATAAATACAGGTCTTTAAATGAAACAATAGCAGAAATGAAATAAAAATATGGAATTGTGTTTAAAGATAGTAACTAAATGGGTCAAGTATCAAAGCTTTGTTTCACATATATATTTTTTTAATCCCTCTGTTCCTTTATTTCTGGGGCCTGTGAGTTGCTCTGGGGAGAGAAAGAGTTTGCTGCTATGAGTTTTCACTAGGAAAGAAAGAGAGAGAGGAAGGCCGTTAAAATGCTTTTGAGTTCAACAAATGTGTCCTGAGAGCCAAATGGAACAGGGTGAAATCCTAGCTAAAACCCGTGGGGAATAATTTGTTGCTAGCAGCATCTGGAAAAGACGTGTGGCAACGGCTGCAGTTTTGTTTAGAGAACAAATGGAGGAAAAAAAGGGCTTTAAAAAGGTAGGTTTGAAGGGGAGGGAGCATATGACGGAGGTCTCGAATGAGTTTGGGGATTTAGGAAGGAGATTTAATAGACTGAATAGCAGGTCACAGCTAAAGAAGTGAAAAGCTGGGCGAGAGGCATCAGTAAGAACGCACGGTGTTAGTGCACGGATTGCGAACCTAAAGCAAATTCAAATTAAATAGTTTATTATTCCTACGGCTGCTTCTACCACTAATAATGTGTTTTCCCTCAAGAACTGGGTATTTTGAAAATCCATATTAATCATCGAGACCAGTGCTTGCGCTTATCCCGTGGGCGGCCGATTGTAGAATTCACTTTGATTCTCGCCGGGCTGCTGCTTTCCAGGAGGTGGGGGAAGCTGCGGCAGCCGCGCAGGGCTGAACCCGGCTGCAGGGGGCCGTGGCCCATGGCTGGACCCTGACTGCTCCGGGTCATCCCGGGCAGAGTCCGCTCTCGTGTAGACTGCTCACTTACCTGCCCTCGGCTTTTCTAGGACCCACATTTCAATTACAGGAAAGGGGGAGCCTAAAAGGTATAAATAGAAACAGAGAATGCTCTGTCTTCAATGGTCTGTGCTCGCCATCCTAACTTTGTGTTTTTTCGTGCTCCCATAGCTCTTCAGAGTCTGAAAGGATGGAGAAGATAGGGATCCGTGGCCAGGGTGTGGTCCCAAGGCCCCCGTGGCCTCATCTCCACTGTCCAGCTGAGGCCAAGGGCTTCCCAGGCTGCTCAGGCGTGGCACCAGCTCTTTAGGTCAATCCTCTGAGAATAATTATTTTACTCAACTTGGGAGGCTCTCACTTTCCTTCTAGTTTCTGGGGGCAAATAGTGGTAAATAGTGAGGGGAAATTAGGACAGATCCACAGTTCACTTTTGGGTCCTTATACCTCCCTTTTCATGTCTCCCTAATTGTGGAGCACTTGGGTAGTTCTCCCTTCAGATGCATCTTAGGTTTACTGCTAAGGGACTCCCCAGGATGCTTTCCTGAGCAGGAACTAGGCTGGTGCTAGCCTTCCTGTGAATATTTGTCTATTACAGGAGATTCAGCCTCAAAGGATAGCTATCAATTATGGAGAAGAAAATATAGCATAGGGTTTCCTGCATGCATGGACTTTGGGGTTGAAGTACCTAGGCATGAATGTGGCTCCCCTACTTGCTAGCTGGAAGACTTCAGGCAAATCATGAAACCTCTCAGTCCTTCAGATCCCTTATCTGTAAAATGGGTTGTTGCAGAGAAAGAGAGAGAATATAGAGAGAGTGCAGGCTAGAGATAGAATCATGTCTCACTACATGTGTATTACATGTATACCTATTAAATATCCTAACATTGCCATTTCATTGTGTTCCACGTATTGTGTAACATGTATACACAGTTCCTTTTTCTAACAATGTCACATGATATGATTTCGCTTATGATTGGGCTTACACATTAGTAAGAGGCAGAGCTCATATCTGAATGTCAGTTTTCAGGCTTCGTGCTTTCCCCACTATGCAAGTATTTCAGTTACAAAAAAAAATTCTAAGATTAAAAGTTCCGTCATGATGACAGATGACAAAAGATATTTTAGATATCTAATAATATTTTAGATAGCTGATAATAACTTTTTATTTATCTCTTTTTATTACTCACTCTGGTGCCAGGTATTATGTGAAACCATCAATATTTCATTTTATTGTAAACAGAACCTTACAAGGCATCTTTGATTATTATTCCCATTTGACAGATAAAGTGACTAAAGTTTAATGAGGTTTTTAAAACCTACAGTTACTGAGCTAGTAAGTAATAATGAGGGAATTCACAGCTCTGTTCAAATCTCGCATTCTTACCCAAGTGTCTCCTATAGAAAATGGTGACCTCTGCATGCTCAAGAGAAAATGATTGAAGGAAATCATATTAAATGGCAGTTTGGATTACTGATTATTAAAGAAACTCAGAAGTTCTTGGGCAATGACATTTAATAAAACAATTTGATAAAACTTTGGTGTTGAATAAAAAGGAGAGCCTAAGAAGTTCAGATTAAGGCTTTTTTCATAATCTTCTGAAGCACCATTCTCATCATCCTAATCTTCTGGAACATCTCTGGAGCCATCATCATCGTCTTCACAATAAGTTAATGAGCATTGCCCTTTATATATTTTAAAATAGCTTCATGTACAATAACTAATTTCTCCTTCACTACATTATCTTTGAGGCAGAGTATTATTCCTACTTGAGAACTGAGGAAATGGAGACAGAGAAAGGGTAAGAGACTTGTCAAAGCTATTAAAGACATGATCCACATCTCTTGATGACTCACTCCATTCTCTTAACACTTCTCATAGTCCACTTCTGAGAAATATACCCCCCAAATTGAGCACTTCTCACCTGTATTTCCCCATCAATAACATCCAATTATCAGCTGGATTTAAAGTGTGTATATGGATGTGAAAGGCAAACAATGTGGCAGAACAATAATGATAAAAATCTATTTTAATTGTTCTCCTTTTTTATTTTAATGCTTTCATTTAGCAAACATGCTGTAGGCAATTGCTCTGTACTAGGCAGAGTTTAGGTGCAGAAATGAATACATATGATAGCATGGTCTTTAATCTCAAGGATTTAAAAGTCCACTTGAAAAATTGATACAGGTATAAACCACAGTGACACAACACAGTAATACAGTTGTAAAGCAGGGCTTGGAAACACTAGGGATGAAAAATAGAGTCTGTCTTAGAAATCTAGGGAGACTTCAGAGAGGAGAGGGTATTATATTTGGGATTTGGGATTACCAGTAATTTACCATGCAGAGAATGGATATGGAGAAATGTAGTTAGTATTAATAGTATGTGCAAAGGAAGACCCATGTGTGTGACCATTACTCAAGTCATCTTTCTTGATTAGAAATTGCTCAGTGTCGTTAGTGCCTGGATCCATGTGACCACAATCAGTCTTACTTGGTTCCTCCAGGTAAGGATTTTTGGGAAGAGTACAGGTTGAAAATGGAAAGAATCCTCAGTTCTGTATTTCTGACTTGGCACTACTTAGCCATGTGGCCTTGGGGGAGTCATTTCACTTCTTAAGACCTAGGTTTTCTTATTTGTTACAAAAAAAAAAAAAAGACAGAGAGAGAGAGAGAGTTGGTATAATGTCTCTAAAAATTTTTAGTATCAGTGCATAATCTTTCAAACCATGACAGAAGCATTTGTTTTTCCCACCCAATTCTGTGGTTGAGTCTATGATCATTTGGCCCAGGTGTTTTTGTAATTGTGATAAATTGAACAAATTCCAAATGTTCAGTTGCCTTCAAAACTCGTCTTGCCACCTGTATGGTAGGCTGCCTTTCTAATAGTGGTAGAAGTAACCACCTACCCACTGACCCAATTCTATTATTGCCTTAGGATCTAAGACAGGAAATTTTATGAAACTTTAATAGGCCAATGAATTTTTCAGAATAGAGAGGCTACATGCACACACATACTCACACACACGTATATAAACTTAGGAATTAATTTCTCTGCTCTGAAAAGCAAAATGTTAGGAATGTTAGCACCCACAGCAGGTGCTTTCTATGGTGGCACACATGACTTGTGCCTCAGAATTCCTTGGACTTTGTTGGTTAGGTTTTCTAGCTTGCAATTAAACAATCAAGGGAACAAAGACCCCTTTCAAGTTATCCTGAGAAAAATGAACCAAATTTTAAACACACCTTTATGATCTAGAACTTAGAGTAAGTAAACTATTCAGAAACTCACAAAACTGTTGTAAATGATTGCTCGCTATTTTTCTGTTTCATGTGTAATAAGGTCTCTCTTTCTTGTATATTTAACTCTTGTTCTCCCTTTCCTTTTCTATAGTTGCTTTCTTTCTTTTCTCTTTTATTCTTTTGTATAAATGTACACTTTGCATGACTATCAAGATATATGGTTATAACTCTGCTTCAAGATTTGCAGCCTCAACTCCTACCACCTGCTGTCCATTCTCACATCTAATAATTCAATTTTATGAGAAATTGTCCCATGACATATTTGATGTTGCATACCATCTTGCATATGCTTTTATAAAAAGTCTACTAGGATACATGTCAATTCCTTTCTCCAGAGCCAATCACTGTGATATAATTTACAAAATTATACATCTTGATGTCCCCTGGAAGAATGAATTGGTCTATGGTAAGAATGATCAGGATATGCACAAAACTACTTGGAAACTTACAAAGTCCCTGACGTAGAAAGCCACCCATGACAAGTGAAGAAGACAAAGAGCCCCTAGTGGTTGGGACAAATGAGGAACTAAGAAAAAAGTGCACTAGAAAAAATGTCAAGCTATACTGACTTATTTCAATAAGAAGGCCCCATGGAAAACAGTAGCTGTTATTGGATAACTCACTGATTAATTTTATGGTAATCACTGTGATTCTCCAGGTCCTGTTCGTCTTTGCCCTAGCAACAGTAAAATAAGTGAGAAATTTATTTATTTATTTAGCAATTATTTTTGAGCTTTTAATCCATACCAACCATAGGTTTTACCATACAGCATGCTTATTATTTGAGGTGGTTTTGAAATAACAACAAAACCTCTAGATGAATGTTAGGGATATTAATTACTTTAGGGTGATATTATGATTGCCAAAAGCCACAAGGAAGAAAGAGGCTTGCCTCGAACCAAATAAACTGATTTATTTTCCTCATTCTTTCTTGTGTCTTCCCCTCCATATTTGCACCATGACCAATGCTGCTGTCACTCCTAGTCTCTGCAAGATCACTGAGAAAGATACATGCACAGAAGAGGAAACCTAAAACCAAATAAATGTATATTACTATCTGGGGTTTGAGCTTTTATTGTTTACTCAACAGGACCCCCTATTTGGTTAGGCTAGATAGATGTAGACTTCATTATCTACATCTAAGCAAGCTTAAAAGTCTGTACTTCATAATTAAATCCAGAACTGGGACTTACATTTGAAATTGTACCACTGCAATTGAGAAAACTAACATGCAGTTCATACTAACAGGTAAAGGAAAAAACCAGAAAATGAGAGTTTATTACAGTGGCTATATTAGACTGGCCCAGACCACCTAGCAGGCTTTTTAGAAGGAAGATTCATTATTTTCCAATGAGTAGATATGGTAGACTTTCAAGTGAAAGGACCCTTGAGCAAGACCCTGAAGAATGGCAAAAATTGGACAAACAGAGAAAAGAGGATAGAAAATCCTAAGCAAATGTTAACACTGAGGGAAAGGCACAGAGTAGCCACAGCCCTGGAGAATTTACAGGACACAGAAAAGAGTTGAGTTGGGCTAGAGCCAAGAGTACATGGAGGGTGAAGTAAGAACAAAGGTAAAAGAAGCTCATGACATTTTTGAGGCAGAAGGAACAACACTATTAAAGTTCCCAATCAGGAAGATTAATATGGGAGCAAAGCATTCGATACATATAACTGAGCAGTGATTAGAAGTAGAGACAGCAGTCAGGAAACCACTGAAAGGATACACGTAAAAAAGAAGTAATGAATCCTACTCAGGCGGTTAAAATGAAAAGCAGACATTGGATGGGAAGTATTTTATGAAGAAGCTGAAACTATTGAATTGGAAACAAAGTCAATGTTGTGGACAAGAAAAAGGAAAAAAAATATTTTAAAAAATATTCAAAGAAGAGAGTTTACATCTGAGATCCTGGGAGGAGTGTGGCATCATTACTTGGAAATAGAATGACCAAGGAAGAAAGAGTTTTCAGGTAAAATTATATATTCACTTTTAAATGTAATGAATTGGAAAAATCTGTAGAACACCCCAGATAAGAATTCTTGCAGAATATTAGAAATATAGAAATATAGTTCCAGAGAGAGCTTAGCGTTGCAGTATTTCTCATAGAGGTAGTTTTTAAATTTATAAGACTGGATTATACTTTTTATAGTCAGGGCAGAAGGACGAAAAAGTGAGGAGGAAGCAGATCTTTTGGCAACGCATATATTAAAGTATAGAAAGAAAAAGAAAAAACCAGAAAGAAGAAAGTATAACATCAGAGAGAAAAATGTTTTAAAAAGTGAGTTGGTAGGTACTGAAGGACAGAGAAAAATTTAGGATTTTGGAGAATCAGAGAAAATAAGAAGTATATATATATGTATCAGCTTGTTATTTTATTTCAAATTAATATATACATACATATATGTATATATATATATATATATATATATATATACTAAGGGGGGTAATTGACCTCCGTGTTGGTCTCCTGTAGATACAGCCTGAAGTACAGCCACAGGCTGTATCTATGGAGAGCAACACGGAGGTCAATTACCCCCCTTAGTCAGGACTCTGAGTTCTTAGTGTATATAAAAGAAATCCATTAAGTGTTTTTGAGATAAAATAACAAGCTAATTTATTAAATATTTCTTTTTTCTGATTTAAAAAGATGTTGCCTTTATTTTAGCATACTTATTGGTATTTAACAGCTAGTTCTAACTAAATTCCAGCAATAGCAAAACATTGATTGAAGAGTGAGGGTGATGATGATGATGGTGGATCATTGCTAGAATTATAGGAGTGCCTACCATACTTCAAGTGCTTTATAAGATGATGTTATTTTCACCTCCTACTTGGAGAAGAGAAAGGATGCTGTGCTTTTTCCAGAAAGCTTGTATTTGGTAGGGCCATTTCCCTTTGAGCTCATTAGCCTTCAACAAGCATGCCATTATAGCAGTACTATTTAGCACTTCCCATCCTCAAAGTACTTGGCAAATATTAGCTAATTAGTTCTTCAAACACTCATGAGAGTTTTCTAAGTATGTATTATTGTTCTTGTTACCTTGTCACAACTGGAGGCCAGCCATCTACATAACTTTTCCGAGGAAGTAGAGGGCATTATTGAAAGAACCAAGACTCTAACTTAGAAATATTTAAGTTTTGGTGTTGTCATTTGGCTCCAGACCCATGTGTCTCCCTTTCTATGGAAGACGTTTACAATGAAGCAACTAGTCATGTGAATCTTAAAGTATATCTGAAACATAACAGTATAACCTTCACTTGTTTCATAAGGCTAACACAGCATTCCTCCATTCTCCCTCCTGTATTACTAACACACAAGGTGAAAATTATATTTACGTATTATTGACTGGGTCTTGTCTCCACCACTTTTTACCCCAGTTTTGATTCAGTAAAGGATTCAATGAAGGAAAAGTTTATAATGAAAGATACTGTAGCTCTCAATCCTAATAACCCTTCTTCACTTTCAACTCTAAGATATAATATTATACATAAGCATTCATGTAACTTTATATAACATTCAAGGTGCCTTCTTTCATATTTCTGATCAAAATTAACTTTCTTTATAAAACTTATAAAACTGGGAGTTTCTCTCCCAGTTTTATTGTTGTGTATCCCAGTTTTGTGTCAACATCAATTGAAGTAAAACAAAATTGTTTATATTCTTTTTTGGGGGGCGGGGAGGGGTGTGGACAGAGTCTCATGCTATCACCAGGATGGAGTGCACTGGTGCAATCTCGGCTCACTGCAACCTCTGCCTCTCGGGTTCAAGTGATTCTCCGGCCTCAGCCTCCTGAGTAGCTGGGACTACAGGAGCCTACCACCACACCTGGCTAATTTTTGTATTTTTAGTAGAGACAGGGTTTCACCATGTTGGCCAGGATGGTATCAATCTTCTGACCCACCTTGGTCCCCAAAAGTGCTGGGATTACAGGTGTAAGCCACCATGCCTGGCCCAGTTTATATTCTTAGCATGTCTTCTTCATGCATTTTTTCTCTGCCAATGGTGTTGTCTCTCTCCTGGTTGCCTGAGTCCCAGACTTTGGGTCTACTATTTCTTGTATCTCTCTTTAAGCTCCCACAAAAAGATAAATAACATAGAATCTTTTCATCATACCCTGGTGGAAAGTACCATTTTTTTTTCTTTTTTGTTTTTATGGCCACCCACTCAATACAAGCTCATTGTAATAGGTTCCTAGTTTGCATTCAGAATACTTGAACATATTTAGGTGAGCAAATCTTATATTTCACTCAATGGGAAAAATCCTGTGTTATTCTAGCAGAGACAGGTGGAGGTAAGGCCGAAGATGGGAGGAACTGACTTTCTGTAGAAGCTGATAAAACTTAATTGTCTATATCAACTGATATCTGAAAGCTCCTCACTTTCCAACATCTCTTCCATGCTATGGTGTAACCTCAAATGTCCAGGTGGGTATGTTCCCAGGCCAGCCACAAAGAATTCTATCAGTCAGATATAAAATAAAAAGCAAAAAATAAGAACAACAAAATTAACAAAGAAATAAACCAACAAGCCATCACGACAGCCACCAACAATAAAACCATGAAGCCAGAAAAACAAGCTACTGTTCCAGAAAATTACCTATGGGTGTGTTTGCAGGACCCAGCTCCTGAGAAATGGGATTCTCCTAAGGTAGAGAGGGATGACAATAATGTATCCAGTCCTTGTAGGTGTGAGTGGGTAGCTTTTTGTTTGAGTGGGTAGCTTTTTTCTAGCATAATTTCTATCCTATTTATTATTTTCAATGTTTTACTTTCTGGTTTCTATTGTTTGGGTTTTTTGTTTTGTTTTATCCTGGGTTTTTGTTATTTGTTCGCGTAAACTGGATTTCAACTATTGCTTTGTATTTTCATCCCTAAAGAATCTTATTCCACTGTGAGGCCACTGGCAGAGCAGTCTGCCTAAGGTAACTGAATCTTAGTTGATTGAAGATCCCATTGGGATTGAAGATTAGTGCTTGTAAAATCAATTCACATCTCTGCAGAACTAGAAAAAGTGCCTGAGTTGGACCAGCTGTGTGCTCATGCCAGAACACTATTTTCTCTTTTCTTTCTATATTTCTTTTCTTTTGTCAGCTTCTTGTTTATTGACATTTTGTGGAGAAACAACACCAAGCAGAAAATGGCAGTTATTTGGGCAATTTGATTACGTTGGTGGCTTTCTTGTTAATCAGCTGGTTATGTGTGATTTCATAAGCATTCATTGTATTGCCTGCTCTCTGATATAGCTTTGTTCTACGTTGTTAGTCCTGTGTCAGCAATTGGAGTATATGTTCTTCAAGGAATGACAAGCTATTGCAGAATTTAGCATAACTTTCACACTAAATGGACCTGCACAACATTGTAGATTAGCAATAAATTCCTATGAGATGAATAAGTGATATTGTAGAGAAATCTATTATGTAAGCCTCAATCTTTCCTTATTTCTTTCCCTATGAATTATAACAAAGGTAACATACAGAAAAAGTACTTATGTTTAGGGAACTTGGGGGAGAAGGCTAATATATAGATATGAGTTAGAATATATCAAATAACATCTAGAAAATATCTTGATTGTGTACAATGGAATACATGTCTGTGTAGTTAATGAATGTGATACAGAAGAGGTCAGTGCGTATTGTTTTTAAGAAAAAAAATTATGAAAGGATAAGAATAAAAGACATAATCCAGGAAATTAAAATAAAAATCAATTTCTTCTTTCCCCTTCAAAACTGTTATTTCATCTTTTATAATATCCTGTATTTATTCACGTTAATCAGCCCCAGATCTTCATAGATATCCTATGGTATTGCTATTAGAGGTAGATATGTGTGCTTATAAATAGGTTGCAAATTATGTTCATTCCTTTAATATTAATCTAGAAGCAAAGAGGGCTGCTGTTATTGTGCATTATTATTCCTGCACAAGAGATGACAGGAGAGGCAGAAACTATCCGGAGCTCGGTCTGAATTGCAGTTTTAAGCACATCTGATGTAGTGCATGTCTGGAGGTGGCATTTCTAACCTTTTTATCAACTGGGTTCCATGGATCAGAATAAATGATAACAATAGCTCACCGCCTTCTGCTGGACAGATTCGCTACTTGAAAAATGATCAGGGCCCTATTAAGAGCAGCCACACCGCCCTAATGGGGAGCAGATCACAGGCCAGGTCTCTTTACGCCTGTCTCTCTCTGCGTGAGGGGACATGACCTTGCCTGTCTTTTTCCCTGGGATCAGTTGAATGATAGACTTCTTTTCTTTCTCTGAATTGTTACAGCAAGAGGAGAGGAAAGATTGCAGATTTTTTTTTCTTTTTCTTCAGAAAAGAGACATGGCCCATTTTAACATCCCCATTATCTATGTGTCTGTCCACAAAAGCTCTATTTCAAAAAACGCTATGGTTTCACAATGATGACAAGCCCTTTCCAATCCTACTTTCCCTATCCACAATATACCTGGGGCTCCATTTTCATACTTGGAAGGGCAATGCATTTACTAACTGCCCCCAAACCTTCCCTACACTGAACCACCCCTCAGATTTTTCTCTGGTCTTCCCTTTCATAAATCATATCCTCTCCTTCCTTTTATGTCTACATATTGTAGTTCTCCTTCAAGACATAATTCAAATTCTACATTCTCTCTGAAGCAATCCTTGCCCATTCTAACTCACAATGCTATCTTCTTATTTTGAACTAACTATATATTATTCTTGAGACCCAGTGTAGAAACTGAAACTTATTATCCCATGTTCATTTATTTATGGTGCAAGACCTGATCTTGTTATATTCTATTTTATTTTCACCCTTCATTCCTTGTGCCCTGTTTCATGTTCCCCATAATTACTCAACTTTATGTGTTTCATCTATAACCTTAAAAATGTATGTGTATTTATCTGTTAACTTCTTGGAATTTTATTTTGTGAGAATATGAATCTTTAAAAATTATATTAATTGTATTATACAATATTCTTTTCCTTTCTTACATAGTATGCTGCATTAAATCATTAGAAAATAATATATTATAGGTAGATAGACAGAGTGATTGATAGATAAGTAGCAGATAGCAGAAAGTAGAGAGTAGACAGATAAATAATGGAAAATCTCAGACTCATTTTCAAAGCTCCAGTGGAACACATGTGGGAGAAGAAAGCAATCGAACCCACCTCTCTTCTTCACTGCGTGGTCCTCATTTTGAACTTCAAAGAAAGAAACAAATAAAAAACAAATAGAGAATCCTTGGCCTGGAAAGGTCAGTGTTTCAAGAAAAGTTACATGACTCAACAGAGAATGAACAAATGAATGATGCTTTCGGTCCATTTTTACTGAAATATAACAACCACTGGGCCATCTCAGAGATAACTCTTCTCACCTAGGTTTTTGAGCAAGGCAGTGTGTGTTTGACCACACTTCAGGTACACATGTGAATGCCCATAACTGACCCTTCCTTTATCCAAGGCTGAAATAAAGGTTAAAATTCTGAGATTTTCAAATATGGACATTACTTTCACTTAGACTGAGGCAATGGTTATCTTGTGACTTTTGTGCACCCAAAACACATTTGCCTTTGTGGGCCTCTTCTTCCTTTAAACAAAACAAAAGAAACAAAAAATTTAAAAAGTCAACAAACCAACCGACAATATACATTATATTTTATGACTATCAGCATAAGGATGAATGTAATAATCTAGTTTCAATTCATTATTATACATTCATTATTGTTGCTATAGTCAGTGTTATTCTGATTTTAATACAAATTTATATTAAAATACTTTCCTGACCCCTGAAAATATCATGGGCTCTAGGCACTTTGCCTACCATATTAAATGAATTAGCTGGTCCTAAGTGAGAGAAGAAGGTGAATTATCTATTACTCCAAACATCAACAATTCACAGTAATGCTTTAGAGTTTGTAAAACATTTAGGCATTATATTCATTGTTACTTAAAATAACTCTATGTGATATGGAATCATGGCACCATTTTTAGAAATGTGGACACTAAGGTTCTGCCAGTTGTGTTGGTGCAATAGAAATGAATAAGCAGCCTAATGCTACAAGAACTCATGCCCTAGTTCCTAAAAGTTCAGTGCATTTTTTCCCCATTAGAGGATCAGCGTTAACTTCAGAGTTGTTTCTGTTTAATAGTTGGCTAATTCATTTTATCACAATTTAAATTAATTAATCACTCCCTTCAATAAGAAACGTAGGCTTTATTTCCTCTCTCATTTGTGATTTGTCAGATGTGTAAATCTACATGTTTATTAAATAAACATACCATATTGAATAAATGAAGACAAAGATAAAGAGCATTCTTTATGAGACTACCTTTTTTTTAAACAACTGGCACCACCACTCCCTTCATCCCTTCCCCCCCAAAAAAATGGAAGCAAAAACGCTAAATTTACTTTGAAGAATTAGTTTTGAAAAATTGTGTGCAACTTGAAGTTTAAAATAGTTATGGGATTTAACTATTCGTGTACTGTGTCTCTGTATACAATTTATTTTTGTAAAATGTCTGGACGCTGTCGGTTTTTTCCCGCAATGAAGGTAACACAAGTTTTGAGGAGTGTTTGTAAAAGTGAAGGTCTTCCTGCTGTTTGAGAGTGGTTCCTTTGTCTTTGTGGGGAAAACTGCATGTAGTAGAGTCTCTAGCCTCTGTAATGCACAGCACCCTTCATCTGTCAAGGTCTTTCATTTGAAAATAATGAGCAGCCAAGAGTTTGAAAAACTAAATCTATTAAGAATATTTATGCAGGAGAACTATCACTAAACACCTCCATTCACTCATGTAATGAGATTGGCATCACGATAAAATTCTTGTCTTGTAAGATAATGATCTTATGGCTTTTTCTGGCTCTTAAACCGAAGATAATTGGGTTAATCTCTGCAGGAAGTCCATCTGTTTCCAGTAAACCATTTTAATTGTGGATGACTTTATTTCAGAAACGTGGAAAAGGTCTTGCCACTTGCTTCCTGATCCTGGGATATTACAAGAATGAATGTCAAAATTCAAAATGTAGAGGCATAGAAAAATGTAGATGCAGTGACATTTTCTATCTGCATATAGTGTGATATTGGCAATATTTTGTGTTTGTTGGTTGCTTTTCATTAAGGATTTAAACATTAAGTTTTTGACGTTAATACTTGCATGGTGTTACTTAAAAAAAGATAGAGAAAAGTGTTAATTTTGCAAAAGTAACATGAGATTGTGCATAGGAAGTTATAAAATTAAGACCATAAGGGTGTACTCTCAAACCTTCCCTACATAGTGCCACACATGTAGCACTTGGTCATATGTAACAATATATTGTAGTGTCTTTTAATTGTTTAATGTGTGAGAATCCAATTTGTCCAACTCCATTTTGCAAGCTCATTAAAGATAAAGACTAGGTATATGCCTTGTCTTTTACACCAGGCATATGTTAGATGCTTACTACATTTTAAGATATTTAGTTTTTGAACAATGGATTAATTCATATTTGAGTTAGATAAGAACTAATTATTTAAGAATGCAATGAATTTTACATGGTAAGTTAGAGAAAATTGACAACCATATTTGCCTAATTTTATGTTTTCTTTCCACATATATTAGAACATTGTTGAATGAATATAGATAGATATAAAACACACACACCACACACACACACACATGCACACACACAGTTTCTCCTTTTCAGACTCTACATCTTGCCTGGTGGATTTGAATCAGAATTCTACCACTTATTAGTGGTAACAATCTGACAGCATTATTTTGATGACCAAAAGACTTCAATGCTGTAGCATACACTGTGTGTGTTTGCCATTGCTGTAGTCATTGTTATCACTCGACAGTTATGACTATAGAGAGCATTTTGTCCTCTGCACAGACTTCTGGCTCCAGACATGTTGCCAAGAATGCCCCTCCTTCTCTTAGTCTTTGTCTAAATGGCAGGAAACCAGATTAAGAAATGTACTGTTGACTCTTGGTTTCCATCAAGAGCCCATTCCATTTCCATGAAGCAGCCTCTGCTTCAAACAGTTCTACACTTCACATTTTAGATTCAGGAGAAATTCATTGTTCTCTCCTCCTCATTTTACATTTTGGAAAGTAAAACCCAATTAAGATGATCTGCTTGCTGTCTGTCATACTACTGAAAGCTAGGGCTTTCACAGAAAGAAGATAACGGAGAACACCAGATACAATCTTTGGCTTCACCCATTCAGTATATATTTACTGACCATCTGCTATATGGCAGGCACTAAGCTGGATGCAAAACTAGAGATGTCTTTGCCATTCTTTGCCACTTATAGTCTGGGGGAAGAAACAGCCAAGACTCAGAATAACACCAATAAAAACATCATTACAACTCTGACCAGGGCTATGAATGAGAATTACTTGGTGCTGAAAGAATGGATCACAGAGGGGTGTAACCTGGAATGGGTGCCCAGAAGAGGCTTATTTGAGGTAGAAACAATTAAGCTGGGATTTATACTGGCTACTGGGAGGCAGGTGGTGGTGTGCAGGAAAGTGCTATTTGCAATGTTCCAGAAACAGAGAGCATCATAGGCGAAGCCTTTGTGATGACAGGGAGCAGAAAATGCTTGGGAGACTAAAAGAAATTGAACAGACTGAAGTATTGACTGAGGATACCTGTAAAAATACATACATCCCATGGCTATATTCCATAATAACTTAAGTGTACATTTTAAAATAACTAAAAGTATAATTGGATTGTTTGAAACACAAAGTATAAATGCTTAAGGGAATGGATAAGCCATTCTCTATGATGTCATTATTTCACATTGCAGGCCTGCATCAAAACATGTCATGTACCCGCAAAATATATACCCCTACTATGTACCCATGTAAATTAAAAAAAATAGAGACCAGACCCACCAGGGCTTGAGGCCATAGTAAGAACAGTATACGAAGGCCACTGAGTGTGCAATTTTTTTTCTTATAATCAATTGATTTAATTTATTTATTAAATATGCAATTGATTATCTTAACTATTTGAACATGTACACCAGTGGTATTAAGCACATTCACAATATTATTAATACATAACCATAACCACTATATATTTCTGGAACTTTTTCATCATTTTAAACAGAAACTCTGTATTCATTAAATAATATCTCTCCATTTCTTCCTTCTCTCAGTTCTGGTAACCTCTTGCCTTAGTTTGTTTGAACTGCTATAACAAAACACCATAAACTGGGTAGACTATAAACAACAGAATTTATTCTCACAGTTTTTGTGGTGGAAAGTTGAAGATTAAGGTAGATTTGCTGCCTGGTAAGGGCCTGCTTTCTGGCTCATAGACCTTCCTGCTATGTCTTTAGATGGCAGAGGGAACTAGAGTTTCTCTCTCAGGCCTTTTTTAATAAGGCACTAATGTCATTCATGAGGATGCCTTCCCCATTACCTCCCAAAGACCCCAATTCCTAATACCATTACCTTGGGGAATCACTGAGGTGGGGGGGGGGCACACAAACATTCAGCCCATAGCACTTTTTTCTATTTTCTGTCTCTATGAAGTTGCCTGTTCTAGGTACTTCATATAAGTGGATGATTCAATATTTGGAATTATTCGGTATTTGTCCTTTTGCGTCTGGTTTATTTTACTTAGCATAAGGTTTTCAAAGTTCATTCATGTTTTCCCATGAACATGTCCACAGAGTGAGAGAATAAAATCAAATTCATATTTCTGAATTTTCCTCCAGAGGCAGGGTGGGGAATATAGGAGATGGATTTAGGAAGACCCTCTAGGAGGCTGTTGGGATGCTCATGATGAGAGATAATGTAGCCTGGATGAGGCTAGCAGTGGAGGGAGATAAAAATTCGTGGATTCAGGAGATAATTAAGAAGAAACTGTTTATTTATTGCCTTCTGTGATCTTACCATCTATTTGAGGGACATGCAGCACGTGTAAAGCATAATAAAGCTAATTTATTATAATAATTGTAAGACTATGTATAGAGTCACCAGATACCAGTTTAATAGAGCTGTGACTAATGAATAGATAAACAAAGCACAGTCAGGTGAGAACACTAGACATAATGTATGAGACAAGGAGAGAACGAGAAGAGACAATGTTATACAATGTTAAACCCAGTAATTCAGACAAGATTCATAATAGCTATAGAAGTTCTGATAAGAGAAAGGTGAGTGGGGGACTGAGTAATCCAGGGCACTTCCTGAAGGGGGCAAGACCAAGCAAACCCTGGTCTAGAGGTAGGAAAAGGAAGAGCTTGTCCCAGGAAAGACAAAGAGCATTCAGAAAATGCCAAATTAGTGCACAGCCATAATAAAAATTTAGAAATGAATGAGAAGTCACTTAAGAAAAGAGAGGCAATGTTTCCACATAAATTTAGACAATAATAAATAATGCAAGAACAGAAAATCAATTTGGTGAAAGACAATCCTTCTCTCAACTTATCCCCAGTATGTTCTAAAATGGTCGACTTAAACACTCTTTCACCCTGAAATGATGCCATGGGGATCAGTGGAAATCTTTTAATTTGGAGCACCATCCCCAGCTCAATGTGAAGACGAGTTTCCATTTTCTAACTAAGTTTAATGGACTTGAAAGTCTAGAACAAATAGCCAGAAAATAAATGTTTTCTGTAACATGCTGGAAAACTCAGATCTGACTGTCAAAGAGCTGAATCTACTTCACATGCCCGGAAAATTGCATTAGTATCTGGAGCAACTAATATCAGTAGGTGACGAAGATAAGTAATGAGGCAGAAAAAGAACAAGAAGAAGACCAGATTTACAAAGCAATCCATGGTGAGGCAAGATATTGATTTGAAATTATAGTTGATTACACTGGTAGGGGGCAAAGAAGGCAGCATTTTCTCAGATGTTGCGAACAAGTGACATTTCAAAGCACTTTTCATGTGTTTGAACTCAGACCTCTCATTGGGCCCCGTGTCAGCACAGAGAGAAGAGAGAGAGGTAATTGAGTGAGGTCAGCTCTCTTTGTTTAAGAAAAAGAAAAAAAATTTTTCCCTTGTTAGGATCTCCATTCGGGGCTTGAACACCGACAGATGAAAATGTATTATCATAAAGCCACAACACTTGCCTTTGGCTTTAACTACATACAAATTTCTCCATAACTTTATTTAGCTTCTTTATCAATCAGTCTACTAATTAGTCAGTTAGAAATTACTTTCTGGGTATACACAAGAGCAAACAAAGAAGCAGATCAGGCAGATTACATGGCCACCTCCAGAGAACTGAGCACAGAACACAGTATTATAAGTCCAGTGAATGGTAGGAAAACAAGCATTATAGGATTTAAAAAGCCACTATGGACTGATGAGATCAGAGGTATTATAGGCCAAGTGGACTGTGAACAGGGTCTTGAAAGGTGAGTAACATTCTATCAGGCACAAGGGAGAGAATGTGCTTTCAGGAGGGGAAGCTTGTGAGCAAGGAAAGAGGGACCTCCATGTGTCTGAGGGACAGCGAGATTGAGGGCTTGCTGGAATCACACACTGTTCTTTCAGGTTTGGAGGGCAGAATAAGACTCCATGAAACAAGTGTTAAACATTAGGCTACACAACAAAAGCATGGCTATATTATACAGGCATGTGGGGCCCCAAACATTTTTGAAAAAGCGATAGATTTAATAAATAGTGGTATTTTAGTAAGTTTGACTAATGGGAAAGGAGTAGGTTGGAAGAAAAGCTGAAGTCAAAGGATTAAGAGTAGCTACTTTAGCAGTGGTTCAGGTATGAAGGATTAGCAACCTGATTTATGGCAGACCAAGCCAACTTAAGGGAAGGGTCAAAGAGCCGGGGCCATAGAACATGGCAAACCCTCCCACCACTGGTGGACTCAGGCTCTGACCTCAGACTCAATGTGTTCAGTGCCCTGTCAGAGACTTGCTCAGGAGTCCGAATTCCAAAGTAAAAGCTTCAGAGGACTGGGGTAGGAGGGGAAAGGGTCTACTCCACAAGCAAAGCATTTGGTGCTATGCAACGCAATGATGCCTCTGGAGTTGAGCCATGTTAATGCCCGGGGGACAGAGCCAACTGAGTGCAGGGAGGTCAGGGGTGTGCTTAGCAGGCCTAGGATCATTCAGTGGTGGTGGAAGAGGGTAGAACTGTGGTTACATGAAGAAAAGCAGTCACAGTAGTTGCCTAGGGCTTAATTTGTGTCAACGAAAGCAGGTTTCTCCTGGGGACACCTAACACCTCTCTGTGAAGTTGTCTCTTATTATTTAAGCACATACTGGATTAAGGGTGTTGATTCCACGGAGATAGACACTGATGGGTTTTAGTTAATGAAATTTTTTCCTGAGAGGTTGCTCTGGCTGTTAGAGGGCCTCACATTCAAGAGGACTCAAGTTATTCTCAAGTTTAGCTGCACTTTAGAATCACCTCATGGGCTTTTACGAAAATGGTAGAAGGTTCTCCCCAAATCAATTAAAACAAAGTCTTTGGGGGTAGGGCAGCAGCATTTTTTTTTTTTTAATTGCACAGATGATTCAAAGGGGCTTATAAAAAGTCTGCATTCGTATTTGTTTCAACATGAATTACTCGCATCAGACTTAACCTTGGCACTTGTCAAAAAGAAAGATCGCTCGAGATCTCTGGAGGTGGGCCCAGTAATCTGTGTTTCTGAAAAGCACTGCATTTTGAAACTGGCTGTGTTGAAACTGGTTGCTAATCCTTCATACCTGAACCACTGCTAAAGTATGCGGATTCCTTTGAATGTTCCCAGTTGATGGGTCCTAAGTAAGATCCAGAAGAAGGTCCTTAAAACAAGATGTTCCTCTCGGGATTTACTGTTGGATTCTGAAACAGCAAAGACAGCTGTAAAACTCTTCTTTGAAAAATTGTAATGATATCACTGGGTCTGGAGGTTACATTCTGAGTAGAAGCTGGTTCTTTAAGCTGTAGAAGAGCTTTCCCTAAAGCTGCCACATCTTTTAAATAAATGATGACTAAAATCTTTGTAGTCCTGAAGATATTAGTGAACCTGATCCTAAACAGTTGTATCTGCCAGCATTGTCACCTACAGACATTTACTGAGCAGCTTCCTCATGTAGGGCACTGAGAAAGGCCCTGGAGATACCACGTGTGTGAAATGCAGTTATGTCCTAAGGGATATTGGAGCCATATTAGGAAGGAAAGCCAAGCATAGAAAATAGAAAAATGTCATATTTCTAACTTTATATTTTAACATTTTTAATGTGGAAACTGGAGTCAAGGAATTGGTTTATTTAGTTATTGTTTCCATTTTATAGCAGCCATGCTTGCCATATCCTTTGATCTTGTATGCCCTGCAGATATAATCTTTCTCTTGCCAGGGCAACAAAATGCATGGTTTCTCTGAATAATTATGGTTTTAAAAATGTATAGTTTTGTTTCTGAATAAAGAGTTCATAATCTAATAATTATAGCTAGTAGATTCAGCAGTCTCTGGGTGCATCTATGTTTGTTATTGTCAAAACACTGATCCAAGAAGAGGCCTTATACTTCAATTTTTGCACCATTTTGAAGTATGTTAACTTTATCATATTTACATACATGTAATTTTCCTGTCACAGAATCAAATTTCTCATTTATCCATTTTCAAGTTTTTTGGCCCAATGTTTATGTCCCAGGAATTAAAAAACCTATTGCCTCATCTTTATCCAGTGTAATTCTCTTTGCTTGTACTTTTCAGCATGCTTCAATCACCTTTCCTTCCCCACATGGTTAGCAGGCAATCTCCTATATTCATGAAGCTACTTAATGATTAATTATTTTATATTTACTGCCCACTGGAATCTAAATCATTATCATTATCGTTAACCAACTGCTCCAAAGCATGAATCAGTCCAGTGCATGCATTGAGCAGAGAAAATGGTTCCCAATCATGGGCAGTAAGCAGAGGCCAGATGAGCTCAGTACAAAAGGGGACAAGGTCGTTGGACCCCAGCCTGAGAGTCAAGAGGGAGTTGATATCTATTTGTGCCCCCAAAGAGTTGATGCAAATTTAAAAATAATGTTTAGCCAGAATTTCGTTTAGCCGATTATAAGAAAACACTGCCAATCATTTGAAGTTGATTGATCTAATCTGAGATGACTGGATAGCCCTGTCAACAAATTTCCCAATCATATAAATTTCCTACCCCAAGAAAAAGTAGGATGTAAACTTCCATTGCTCATTGTGAATGCTATTTATGAAAAGTTATTAAATGACCTAGACAAAAACTACCTGCATGGTTTTTTGTTGTTTGATTTTTGTTTTATGTTTGGTTCAGGTTTACATCAGTTACTACTGTGAATCTCTCTCACAAAGATAACTAGGAGTAGTTTGTATAAATGTTAGGTAAAACAAAAACACTACATACAAATTTTCTCTCTCTTTCTATTCTTCTTCCTCTCCTCATCTCCCCTATCTCAATTCTGTAGCTTCCTGAAGAAACACACATATACATGTATACATACATATAATTTTTTTAAAAGAAGGAGTGTGGCCGGGCGTGGTGGCTCACGCTTGTAATCCCAGCACTTTGGGAGGCCGAGGCGGGCGAATCACGAGGTCAGGAGATCGAGACCACGGTGAAACCCCGTCTCTACTAAAAATACAAAAAAATTAGCCAAGCGTGGTGGCGGGCGCCTGTAGTCCCAGCTACTCGGAGAGGCTGAGGCAGGAGAATGGCGTGAACCTGGGAGGCGGAGCTTGCAGTGAGCCGAGATTGCGCCACTGCACTCCAGCCTGGGTGACAGAGCAAGATTCCGTCTCACAAAAAAAAAAAAAAAAGGAGTGTATCTTTAAATAAATACAGTGAATCACCGTATAGGGTTATTTTAGTTTAGAATTTTTGCTTTGGTCTTGTTTTCCACAAGACATATCATCCTCATGCACTTCAACAGAAATCTACTGAGACTCATGCTAGGCACTGAGGGTAGGCACCAACAGGACCTGGACTCCATGAATATCATGTGAACAGAACATAAGTAAATATATGACTTACCCTTTCCAAAGCACTTACATATCAGACAACTCATGAATATCTTACAACTCAATTTTCATATTAACATTGCTTCTGAGAAAGCAGTGTCCCATAAATGGAAGATTCTTGCCTGTCTTTGTCAGCTGGGGCCTCTAGAACAAAATATTGCAGAACGGTGGTTTAAAGAGCAAACATATATTTCTCAAAATTCTGGAAGCTGAGAAATCCAAAATCAAGGTGCTGAGAGGTTCAATGTCTGATGAGGACTCTCTTCCTGATTTGCAGACAGGCGTCTTCATGTTATTTGCTCACATGGTCTTCCCTTGGTGCATGTAGGTGAATGCAGTGAGGAATCATGTGTCTCTTCCTCTTGTTATAAGGGAATTATTCCTATCATAAGGATCTCACTCTCATGACTTAATTACCTCCCACAGTCCTCCCTTTCCAAATATCATCAAATTGGGGATTGGGGCTTCAACATATACATTCTGGGGGGATATACGCATTTGGTCCATAACATTGCATAAGTATCAAAAGACCAGAAAGTTCGCTTTTTGATCTTGGGCAATTCGTGATTTCTCTGGTTCTCAGCAGCCATGTATGCTGAATTCAGCTGCCTTACCAGTCTCATGGGCTTGTGGGTGAAGATTCAACAATTATTTTTTTAAAAATAGAAACATCTCAAAATTGCTTTTAAAAAGAGATTATAAAAAAGCAAATATGCAAATGTTTATTAAATACCTTTTTCAATGATAAAATATATAAAGCATGACTCCTAATAGACATACATTTTTGCATCAGCAAGTGAGAATCTCAACCTCCAGCCCATATTTCCTTACTCTTAGATCCAGCGCAACTTTATTGCACATCAAGATGGCAAACATATTTTCTTTTTTTTTTTTTTTTCTTAAGATGGAGTTTCACTCTTGTTGTCTAGGCTGGATTGCAATGGCATGATCTCAGCTCACTGCAACCTCCACCTCCTGGGTTCGAGTGATTCTCCTGCCTCAGTCTCCTGAGTAGCTGGGATTACAGGTGCCTGCCACCACACCTGGCTAATTGTTTTTTGTATTTTTAGTAGAGACGGGGTTTCACCATGTTGACCAGGCTGGTCTTGAACTCCTGTCCTCAAGTGATCTGCCCGCCTCAGCCTCCTAAAGTGCTGGGATTGCAAGCGTTAGCCACCGTGCACAGCCAGCAAATGTATTTTCTATCTCATCCCCAAGGTTTGGACACTGAAGTCAGTATTATGGTGAATATATATAGTATTATAATACTGAAGTCAATATCATAGTTTTATTACTTTTTTCTTAGTTTTTCTTATTCACTATATGATCCTTTCCAAAGAGAAGACAAAAGACTATTTTGATTACTCAGTTATTAGCTGAGTAACTGAGGAACTGGCTGAATAACTGGCTAATACCCTGTTACCCAAATTTGAGTTCCAGTTTGCTAAAGAAAATTGAATATGAGAG
This sequence comes from Hylobates moloch, assembly GCF_009828535.3. NCBI lineage: Eukaryota > Metazoa > Chordata > Mammalia > Primates > Hylobatidae > Hylobates > Hylobates moloch. Next base: position 38,770,317 of record NW_026652280.1, read on the forward strand.
TCATTCAGACAGGCATTTAAAAAGTAAATATTAAGAACTTTCTGTATGATTAGTCTGAAGACGAGGTACTAGGAAAGATATTGGAATCTCTCCACATAGGGAGAATAGAGTTAACCCATAATTTGTTTCAGATGTCAAAATTGATAACTTCAAACATACACTAAGAGGTCATGAAAAAGTTTGCTACTGACATAATGAGGATTCCTTGGAAAAGGAGAGAAGGCCTCCCAAGTCGGCATGAAAATGGCTTCAGTGAGCAAGAGTATAACATAGGCTCAGAGTTTTATCGTGATTAGAGGGTAGGATGGAAGTGAAGATTTCCTTGTGGGGTCCGGTGGTTGCATAATTTGAATCCTAACTGAACCAAAGGAGAGAGTATCTAGATCTCTTATCAACTTACCCAATGTTGGGTAGAAGTAGAAGAAGGAGTGGTGAGGCTTAAAAGCTCTCAAAAGTTAGAAATTGAGAAAATGGGGCCAGACTTTTTATTACACGATGTTATATCTTGTGCCCAAGAAGTCTTAAAATGTAAATGTCACCACAAGTCACAGGCAAAAATGTAAAATAACAATGATACGAAATGCAATTAATGTCAACTAGTTATCATTTGATTAATTATCTAAACATGTTTCAGATAATTGGTAAATAGGGACTTTGAAGATGGCCAAATTGTGAACTAGTGTAGTCATAAAATGTTCCAGAAAGCAGGTGAATTAGACAAGGCTTAAAAAGTGATTAGGTTTGACTAGGCCAAAAGATAGGAAGAGGTTGTTCAACCAAAATGCCCTTCTCAATCTCTGTTGACAATGTATCCATTTTTTTTTTTTTTTTTTTTTTAACAATCCAAGTGTATAACAAAATCAGCTTTGGATAAAGTTTGTGGTAGACTATATGGCCCACTGTGCATGGAATTTTCAGACAGGGACAAAGAAAAATGGATTTTAACTTTTGAATTGAGTATTTATTATTTTTGTGATTGCTTTATTTTTTGTTTCATTCATTTTCCCTTTGCACATTTTGTTTGGCGATTCTCACAGATAGGTGGGAAGGTGGGTAGGCATAGATGTCCAAACCATAAAGCAGCTTTCCCTGGGGTCAAAGCAAATCACTGCATAAATCAACATACATGAGAATTTCACAGTCTCGCGGCCTCAGGAGGACTTTTGAAAACTGACATACTGGAGCTTTTCAAGTCGCCTTTGTATAATTTGCAGGGTATTCTCAGCATTACTCCCTCACTACTTCCTACAGAAATGTTAGAAAACTTCAGACAGCTGCTTTTGCCTTTGAAACTTTCGGATCTTTTTCTACCCACAGCTTTGTTTTTGAACCTCAACTGCCACAAGCAGCCTTATAAACTGGATTGCCAGAGCTCAGGGATAGCGCACCCTCAGTCGGTCAAATATGAAGAAAATTTTGCAGAAGAAATCTCCTAGTAGAATCCCGCTACCCTACAATAAGGATTTGGAAAGGACTCAAAAGTCCTCCCTCTACTCTCAAACACTGGGTCCACAGGGCCTTGAACAATTTGTAAAATGCAACAAAAGGAATAAAGATAAAAAACTCTATATACCCTCTGGCAGGGTTTTATGCATTCATACACAATTTCAGTGGGCATTCTGTAGCTCTATGGGAGAAATTGAGCTGCAAGGAGATTCTTTCTTTGTTTTGCTTTTTAGAGAAAGAAGCAGTTGCATTTTTTTAGGTGTAAGTTGAAAAAAGTATATTTTTTTAAAAATCTGACTTTATTTTAGCTCAGATGATCAGTGGAAGAGTGAGGTGAAAGAAGGTAATGGAATTCAAGGAGATAACGGAGCTCAAGGAGATGATGGGGTAACACCCCGTTGCTGGGAAAGTGCTACATTTTTCAAGTGAGGATCCTTACATCTGGGGATTCACAACATTCCAGTCTTTTCCCTTACCTGAAAAATAGTGGCTATAGACTTGCTGAGGTTCATTCAACAGATATTTATTGGCACTTAACTTCGCTACTCTATTTCCTAAGAATATAAATTTGAATGTACTTAGTTTTGGTTTCAGGAATCTCCCAATTGCGGTGTGTGAAGAGATAATTGTAAAATAGTTTGATAAATGTATGAAGAAATCTGGGTTGGTATGAAGGGCAGAGAAGGAAGTCTATTAGGAAAGAAAACTTAACACAATGACGTGCCATTCACATAAGTCTGACAGAGAGATTATTGCCAAAGGACTCACAAGCAATGGCATTGTTCCCTATGCTTTATTGAGAAAGTAGAGATACACACACACACACACACACACACACAAACACATATGCACACACACATATGTATAAAATATTTTAAAGAAATGGACATGTAACCACAAAAGTAGAAAATTATAATGTCAGAAAATGATAATACATTCCTACAGCATTTTATTAAAATCTTTCTCTAAGACAATGTGACATTGAGGTTACTGATATTCCTGTTTCACAAGAAAAAAAGTTTATTGGACATGATCACACATTACATTAAGAATTTAATATTTTGATTTCTAGTTTTGCTACTTCTAATTAATACTCTTCTTAACAACTTCAACTTCAGCTGGGAAAGATTTTAATGGAATAAAGACAATAGTAAGGCCCAGGTAGAAAGAACGGATATGAGCCTGTACCTATTTAAGGAGAGGTAACTTTGGGTAATTTGATTAAGTGGGAAGCTTAGAAGAAACATTGAGCTGATACTGCCATCCTAGTGATAAGAACGTCAGAAATAGTTTCCAATCGAGTGATAAAATATACAAAGTACAATGAAACAACAGAATACAAAACAGTAGTATAAAGTAAATAATAGGATCATAAAATCTTGAACATATTGATGTGAAGATCCAGAAGAGTTGGAGAGATTGTCAAAAAGTGAAAAGGTGGGGAAGGTTTTAACTGAAGAACAAATGGGCAAAGAGTTAAGAATACAAAGATTTTTTTTTTCTCAGAAGTAGCAGAAATGAAAAGGGACAAAGGTAACCAATATGCTGAGACTTTAAGTGGACAAGATAGAAATAAAGACAGTTCATTTTAGATAGTGTAAATATCCTCAGCTAGTTTAGAAGTTGTGGCATCTGCTAACAGTGTAGGTGACAAGAATGGGGTTTAAGAGTGGGAAGATTTCAGAGAGTTTGGAATATTTAATATGAGGAATGGGGACAAAAGGACATAACTGAAAGAACTGAGAAGGAGGTGAAGATCAAACTTGGATTGGATAGAAAAGATGAAGACGGAAGCAGTGTATTGTATATTTACAGTTATACCTGATCAGAAGTAGAGTACATGAGAACAGGAGATAAGTGTCCTCATTTGGGGCATTGTTTTGGGTGAACGTGAAAAATATTGAGTGATGTGATAGTTAAATGGGTGGATAGCTGAGAGAGTAAATGCCAGCATTAAGTTGAACTGAACGAAGTACTTGTAATGGGGGAACAAGAAACTAGGAAATTTCTTATAGTAAAGACAATAGAAGTTTAAGAATGGAATTAATGAGTGTAGGTTGTAATAATCATGATATTTATTATTATTATTATAAAGGTATACAAAATAATATAGCCCAAAGAAAATGTCAGTAAAACATAGGTGGCAAACTATCTTAGATATAAAGAAAAATGATAGAACCACAGTCATAAAGAAAAGTTTAATGCACTTTTATGGGAATTAAAAGACCAAAAAGACCGAATCTAAATATGGGCATATGGAAGTTCAATTGCAGAACTAATACATTCAATCTATCAGATATAACTATTTTGTAGTCAACAAATCAAGACCACCTATAATTGTGTGCATGTGAAAGATTTAAAATCTTTTGTATCCTTAGTGAAACTGGAAACCTCAATACCTTCTTGAAAGTAGAGAGATGACAGTCTAAATTCTCTGACAACAATGTTGCACAGATAGACATGAACCAGATAGTAATCACCATGTGACTTAACCACTTCTTTCTTCAAAATAACCCTTGCATTTTATATCAAGATTTAGAGATGTAGCTAAAGATTTCATCAAAGGAAAATGTGTAAGCTTATAACTTGTATTACTAAGTAAAAAAAGTTGAAAATACGTTATGCTGTCATCAACATAAGCCACTATATGTAGAATAACAATATTAACCAAGAGAAGGTAGAAGAAAATTAATGACATCATTGAGGATTAACAAATATGACAATGAAATAAAAAACATATTTGATTAATAAAGCTTGTTCTCCAAAAACTAACTTAAATAGATCTTTGATAATGAAATACATACATGTTAATTATATATATGTAATATGTGTGATTAGAAATAGGATTTCTCTATTTGACCCTCAAATAATGAAGCCATTTAATTACAAAAGATTACATGTGAATTTATATTTATAAATTTAAAAATTAAGGTGATTTTTAATAAAAATATAAAATATAAATAAATATAAAATATAAATAAATTGCTTCAAGTAAAGGCAAAATATCTAAATAGATTTAAAAAAATAAAACTACAGACAATTTTCGTTGAATACTTGACATCTTAATGCCACCAAGACCAGACAATATTAGAATAAGTTCTAATTTTCTAGGATAAATTTTAATTCATTCAAAGATTTCGGGCCATAGAAGAGATCCCCAAAATTCCAGTTTATGTCATACAGCTTAAGACTTAAAGCACACACACACACACACGCACACATACATACCACAAAAATAAAACCATATGCCATTCTCACTCATGAACTAGGAGGCAAAAACTCTAACAACAAATAGTAACATTGAGTTTGTATATCATGTTGCACATACATTTCACAAGTATTAATATTTTTTGACTAGCCTTCTGATTATAGGTACAATATTTACTCCTTATCCCTGGGGGATACATCCCAAAACCTCCAGTCGATGCCTGAAATCTTGAATAGTACTGAGCCCTATATAAACCACTATATATATTATGTTTTTTCCTGTACACACATACCTGTGATAAAATTTAATTTATAAATTAGGTACAATAAGAGATTAGCAAAAATAATAAAATAGAACAATGATAACAATATACTTTAATAAATTTTGTGAGTATAGTCTCTTCTTCTCTCTCACACACAAAATATCTTATTGTAGTATATTCTCCCTTGTGTTCTGTCAATGCAATAACCCAGATGGCTACTAAGTTATTAACACATGGGTAGTATAGGCAGTGTGGATATGCTGGAAAAATGGATGATTCACCCTTAGAGTGAGATGACACAAGATTTCATCATGCTACTCAGAATGGTACACAATTTAAAACTTAGTTGTTTATTTCTGAAATTTTCCATTTAATATTTTTGGATTGCCGTTGACTGTGGGTGACTGAAACTGGGCAAAATGAAACCATGGATAACCAAGAACTACTATATAGTCATTATTATTCTTAATTTCTAGGTAGGAAAGGGAACTGATTTAGAGAGAGAGAGAGTGACCTTTTTGATCTCCTTCAGCAGGCAAAATAAGGAGCTAGAATCTCAGTGGTGTGGTTCAGAATCTACTTTAGTCTCCAAAGTGTTCAGTCCTGTGGTGTGCATGGGGAGAAGGCAACAGGCTACCTAGTTCAGCTGGATGTTTTACTCTTACTGATGGCATCAGACAAAATATTGGCTATCAGACATCAGCACAGTTGCACTGACATTGGCTAATATGTATTCGACACCAGTTGATCTAAGACAGAACAAGAATCAAGTCATAAAAGATGGGACACTGAGGGACCCATGTCACAGTGGAAGGGAAAGAGGCCTGGCTGGTGATCATTTTAATACACCACCATGTGAAGGTCTTAAGCGTTTTCATAGACAGGGATGGATAGTGGAAAGAACTGATGGGTGCAACATGTTAACTTCTTAGCTGAGAGTTTACTGGAGTTACAAAATAAACATTTGGATCAGGATTTAGGAACTTTTATTCATTAATTCAAAATATTTATAATAAACACTCACTCCACATGTCATGCCTTACTATAAATTTATGAAATGCCTGTGTTTCTTACTCTTGTGGACATTGAAACTGATAATGAGAAAGTGAGTAGTAGACTTAAAGCAAATAATTATCTTTAAAAATACCTACTGACATTTTATTCTGGAACAGGCTGTTGGACTAAGAATCAGCTGACTCTTGGACACGCTTTAACTCATGACATTTTTCAGGGACTATTTACATTTTCTAAATCTATTAATATATTTTCCTCTGCAGAATAAAAATGATAATATCAGCAGGGTGAACTCTATTAAGGTACTAATAAAATAACGTGTGAAAGCAAATTTAAAGCAAGTAGTATTATACTCCAGATAATCAAAGACAAATATGCCTGAAGATTATAAATTGTAACTTTAAAGACACGTGGTGATAATATTTTATTTTTTTAATCTAGGGAATAAATTAATTGCTATTATTAACATTATATCACTATGGAATCATTAGAAGATAATTACACAAGGATAAAGAATCCATTGTCAAGCAAGCTATACAGGGGCATATCTCATTTTACTGTGCTTTGCTTTATCATGCTTCTCAGATATTGTGCTTTCTTCAGAATTGAAGGTTTGTGGCAATCTTTCATTGAGCAAGTCTATTAACACATTTTTTCCAATATCATCTGTTCACCTCCTGTCTCTGTGTCACATTTTGTAATTCTCGTAATGTTTCAAACTTTTTCCTTATTATATTTGTTGTGGTGATGTGTGATTACTGACATCTGATGGTACTACTGTCATTGTTTTGGGACACCATGAACCATGCCCACATAAGACAATTAACTTTGATAATGGTTGTTTGTGCTCTGACTGTTCCACTGACTGTTTCTCCCCTGCACTTTCTCTCCTCAGATGTCCCTGTTCTTTGAGACACAACAATACTGAAATTAGGCCAATTAATAATCCTATAATGGCATCTAAGTGTGCAAGAGAAAGAAAGGGGAACACATCTCTCACTTTAAATCAAAAGCTAGGCTGGGGGAAGGGGCTTACATTTGTAATCCTAGCACTTGACAGGCTGAGGCCGAGGATTATTGAGCCCAAGAGTTCGAGATCAGCCTGCACAACACAGCAAGGCCCCATCTCTAAAAAAAAAAAAAAAAATTTAAATTAGCTGAGTATGGTGGTACATTCCTGTAATCTCAGCTACTTGGGAAGCTGAAGCAGGAGGATCTCCCAAAGCCAGGAATTCGAGGTTGCAGTGAGCTATGCTTGCACCACTGCACTTTTGCCTGAGTGAAAGAGTAAGATCCCATCTCATAACAAAGGAAAATTGATCAAAGCCTAGAAACAATTAAACTTAATGAGAAGAGGTCAAAAGCTAGGCTTCTTGTGTCAAACAAAGGAAAATTTTTTGAAGGAAATTAAGAGTGCTACTCCAACAAATACATGAATGATAAGACAGAAAAGCAGCCTTATTGCTGATATGGAGAAAGCTTCTGTGATCTGAATAGAAGATAAAACCAGCCACGACATTTCCTTAAACAGAAGCCTAATCCAGAGAAAGGGCCTAAATCACTTCAATTCTATGAAGGCTAAGAGGTGAGGAAGCTACAGAAGAAAAGTGGGAAGAAAAGTCAATGTCTGGCTTCAGAGCTTCAAAGGACAGGTTGACTCTCTTATTGCAGGTTAATACAACTGGTGACTTTAAGTTGAAGACTGTACTCATTTACCATTCTAAAAATCCTAGAGCCCTTACAATTAATGCTAAATCTACTCTGCCTGTTCTCTACAAATGAAGCAACAAAGCCTGGATGATGGCTCATCTATTTACAGCATGGTTTACTGAATATTTTAAGCCCACTATTGAGAACTATTCTGCAAAATAGAATTCTCTCAGAATATTGCTGCTCATTGACAATACACCTGGTAACTCAAAAGCTCTGATGGAGCTGTACAAATATTAATGTTGTTTTCATGCCTGCTAACACATTTATTCTGGAGCTCAATGGATCAAGGCATAATTTCAACATTCAAGTCTTGTTATTTAAGAAATACATTTCATAAGGCTATAGCTGCCGTAGATAGTAATTCTTCCGATGGACCTGGGCAAAGTAAATTGAAAACCTGATGGATTGGATTTATAATTTTGGATACCATTAAGAACATTCCTGGCTCAAGGAAGATGTCAAAATATCAACATTAACAGGAGTTTGGAAGAAGTTGTTTTCAACCCTCATGATAACTTCAAGGAATTCAAGACTTCAGTTGAGGAAACAACTGCAGTGTGATGGAAGAGTACCACATTTGAAGAGAAGCAAGAGATCTCTCTCTAGCAAGAGAACTAAAGTAAGAAGTGGAGCCTGAAGTTGTGACTGAGTTGCTACAATCTTATGATAAAACTTGAGGAGATGAGGAGTTGCTTTTTATGGATGAGCAAGGAAAGTGATTTCTTGAGATAGAATCTGCTGCTGGTGAAGATGCTCTGAACGTTGTTGAAATAGCAACAATGGAGTTATAATATGACATAAACATGGTTGATAAAGTGGCAGCAAGGTTTGAGAGGATTGATTCCAATTCTGAAAGAAGTTCTACTGAGGGTAAAATGCTATTTAACAGAATTGCATGCTACAGAAAAATGTTTAGTGAAAGGAAGTGTCAATCAATGTAGCAAATTTCATTGTTGTCTTATTTTAAGAAAATGCTGCAGCCACTCCAGCCTTCTGCAACCATGACTCTGATCAGTTAGCAGCCATCAACATGAAGGCATTACCCTCCATCAGTAAACAGATCTCAACTCACTGAAGATTCAACTTACTAGTAGCATTTTTTTAGCATTAAGGCATTTTTAACTTACAGTATGTATATTGTTTTTAAAAACATAATACTATTGCATACTTGATAGATTACAATATAATGTAAACATAACTTTAATGTGCAAAAAAAGTCCTTAACTTATTTTCTTGCTATATTCACTTTATTGTAGGTCTGCACCAAACCCGCAATATCTTTGAGATATGCCTGTATGTATACAAAATATTAAGAGAAAACAAAATGATTTCTCTGTGGTTTAGTAATTTTTGTCATTATTATTTTTATTTCTTTTTAAAATTTTGCTCACCTTACAAGTTATCCATTGTTCCTTGTAAGGAAGATTAGATAAGGGGTTAGAAGATGAGAGTGGAATTCAGACTAATTGGCAGCTAATGTGTTCATGTGTCTCAAAAAGAATTAAGAACAGTTGTTAAGAAACCCTCATTCATGTCATCTAGCACTAATTGGTGGTAAAACAATCCACATATGGAAATGAAATCAGAAACCCAGGGGAAAAGAAGTCCAAGCTAAAATGAAAGCAAATTGCATAGAAAACATTACTTATATTATGATACCAAATAAAGGAAAACAGTACCAAGAATTAAGCTCACATGAGCAAAAAAGAAGAAATTCGATTTCTATTTGCATGCCAAAATTTCTTTTACTTAGATGCAAATCTATAAGCCTAACATTTAACACGTCTAGATTTGCTTATTTCCTCTTTCCCATTAGTTTAACTGTTTATATCTTAAAAGCAAACAAACACCATTTTAAAAATAATTTGATGAATTGTCTACTTATAAAATTCTATGAACATTTTAATAGTACACTCAAATGAGAAATGAACATTGTAATGAAAACTACAAGACAGAATAAGAGGGAAGTGGTGTTTGTTGTTCTAAAGGATATTTAAGATAGATATTTGAGTAAGGTTTAAGCCATGAAAACTTGGAATTTGGAGAGAACATCCTTGCCCGAGCAGTGAGTAGGGGGCACTTCTATTACTTTACTAACAGAGGATAGGCGGTATGCCCCTAAAGTACTCCAAAAAGTATCATAGTCTAAAGAATGACAATAACATTTCACATTTACATAGTATTTTGCACAACTAGGCATTCTTTCTTGCATGCTGGTTTTTATTTTCAAAAGTATTAAGCCATATGAAAAATTATGGAATACAGAAATTTAAAGTTGTTCCCACAAAGAAAATCAGAAAAAATCAGATATTGTATTTATGTTATTGCTTTTCTTACATTTGATTTTTTTGTTTCTAAATTGATTTACCTCTTCAGCTATTTTTTATCCTTTCACAATTTTTACTGTTCCTAGATAATGTTGTTATTAATAACAATCAATTAAAATGTTTTTATTTTAGTATTTCCCCATTTCTCTTTTTAAATAAATTTATTTTCTTTCAATATGAAAAAATGCAGATTATAAAAATGTTCATAATATGAAAGGAACAGAATGAAGAAGACTCTCTTCCAAAGAAGTTTTTTTTTAAATTTTATTTCTTAGTTGACAAATAATTATTGAAACATCACTATGTACCGCATAATATTCAGGGGGTACATAGTGATGTTTCAACACATATAATGCATAGTGATCATATCAGGGTAATTAGCATACTTGTCATCTCAAACATTTATCAATTATTTGTGTGGGGAATGTTCAATATCCTCCTTCTAGCTATTTGTAACTACGTACAATTGTAAACTATAGTTATCCTACAGTGCTATAGAACAGTAGAACTTACTCCTTCTAACTGTAATTTTGTAATGTTCAACAAATCTCTCTTCCTATCCCTGTCTTCTCCCTACACTCCTCAATCTCTAATGAATTGTTTTAATGCACTGGTGCATTTACTACTGGATTTTTGTCTGCACATGTCTGCACATTGGTATATGCAAAATTGGATCTATAAAGTACTGAAAAAATAATTTCTATATGCCTTATAAAAGTCATCCAATATTATTTTAAGGTATCTAATAGACAAAGAAAAAAATAGGTTGAGGAGAATTTTTAAACATTTTTCTCCCCTCCCCCCCCAAAAAAAAACTTACTTATAAGCTGAAGAATATATTTAACAAGACTAAATCTAATGGGACATCTGAACTTGAGGTTCATATCATTTAAGGGATAATCCTTTATTAGTTTGTAACATCACTTTATACATTTTGATTCCCTAATATTTATTCCACTCTCATTTGTATAAAATGTTGTTTACAAAACTGTGTACTATAGTGGTCAGTGTGCCATAACTAGCTCACAGGAAAACTTCAGATTATCTTAAATTTTTTAGGGAAACACAGTCTCAACTGTTAAAGACTGCATGATCTACCAGCTCAAGGTAGTTCACAGTTTGAGGCAGTTAACATTAGATCACATACATATCTTTATAAAACTGTGTTTGTTCATGGATTCTGTGATGTAAAACAAGAATTGCATGGCAATCAATTTGCCACAGAAAATAAGGATAGTGATAAATCTAATCTGACTAAGGATTAGGAAGTTGTACTACAGGTGGAAAAATGCCTGTAGTAAGCAATGGTGGCTATTTAAGAATGAAATACGGCTGGGTGTGGTGGCTCACACCTGTAATCCCAGCAATTTGGGAGGCCAAGGCAGGTGGATCACCTGAGATCAGGAGTTCGAGACCAGCCTGACCATCATGATGAAGCCCCATCTCTACTAACAATACAAAAATTAGCCAGATGTGGTGGCGGGTGCCTGTAATCCCAGCTACTCGAGAGGCTGAGGCAGGAGAACTGCTAGAACATGGGAGGCAGATGTTGCAGTGAGCAGAGATCATGCCATTGCACTCCAGCCTGGGCAACAGGGCAAGACTCCATCTCAAAAAAAAAAAAAAAAAAAAAAAAAGAAATAAAATACGATTTCTTTTGATGTAAGTTTATTAGCTTTTTCAGACAACTACTAAGTTTTAAAAACATGAATACTCCTTAAGTTATTTGGACCTAATTTCTTAAAAAATAGACCATTCAGGTATTTATTTTGGTAGGGGTACAGTGAAAAAATTAATGAGAAAATAGATTGTCAGTACTGGAAAATAGTTGGACCCTCTGGCCTAGGGCTTGAAAAGTACTATATTTCAAAATTATTGATGAAGAATAATTATTTCAATTTTTATGAATTTAGTATCTATTTCTAAAGCTCTCGTGTGAGATAATTCAGTTTGGCATAAAATTCTGAGTGGTAAACTCTTCTTCTCTAAACACTATGGATTCATTTTCAGTATTTTAAAACACTGAATGAGGGGGTGCATTCAGAAAATAAAAGTATATTTAATTTTAGAAACCTCATTTAGTGTTAAGAAATATTGAACTTTTACAGAAAATTATTGACAGAATGGTAATGATATACTGCTTCACTTAATTCCAGAAACTTAAGGTTTCTCTAGAAGACAAGGTTTTTTAACCTAGAATTTGTTTGTCCACTGAAAAAGTATATATTCTTGTATGATATATGTAGGACGTTTGTGGAAATGAACCATAGCTTTCATTGGTTTTTTAGTCAGTTCCCTGATCAATCCTACCTTCCACTCCCAATATTTTTTTTCCACTTAAATCTAAAGCTTTATAGCTGCTAAATCAATAGGTATATTCTATTTTATCCAATTTATTATGTTTTCAATAAACAATTTTATTTTTTTTCCTTCGATATAAACTTTTTTATGATAAGTAGATTGAATAAAAGCCATGCTTTTTTAAATCCTCTGGTTTTCTTTATTGGATGAAAGTAAATATGGAGAAAGAAATATCACAAGATAATCTTCCTGGTGAATTTAAACACTGTATATTCTTCCTCTGTGGCAAGGTCAGTAGCAATCTTGGAAAATGAGAACCTTGAAATAGACTCACAAAGAGAAAGGATACTGTAGACGCAGGCTGTTATGGAAAAAGCAATGTGCTATTCTACACTTTGATCTTTAAAGCCAGTTGTCATCCTGCATAGGTTCTGGAGACTTTGTGGTTCTGGCAATGTCTATGCTGCTAAAACTCAGCATGCTGGACTCATTGAGATTCATTTAAATTACTCACTTGGATTCCCAAGGTCCTGTACTTCAGTTTCGTTTTGACTTTCAGGCATCACTGAACCAAAAATAAAAAGCAAAGAACAGCCAAAACCATAGCATCTCATTTCATTTCAAGATTGAATTTGGGAATTTGCAAGAGAAATGATTTTGACACAGAGGAATGCTCAGTATTGTTGGGAACGCTTGTAAAAACCAAGAACCTTTTCAGGAATTGAGCCTGATGATTTGGTTGATAAGAAAGTGAAGAAACCAGGTAAATATCAGGTGATTATTACCTGGTTTGGGGTTTTGCTGCAAACATTTTGCAGAGCTCTAACTGTGATGTGCATTAGTCACGCTACTGGAGCAGAAAATCAATAAAACGAGGTTCCAAAAATAAAATATTCTTTTGGAATGTTGCTCTGAACTAATTAGCAATGAGTCATTTAAAAGGACTTACCTGTCATTAGGGTGAATAAAAGGTATTTACTAAAATCCGTTTCCCGACAAAATATTTTTTGAGATTGAAAACGAAAGAAAAGATTAAAAACTTTGATTCACAAAGTGACTTTTATTTTGACAATAAATAACACAGAAGTCACATTGTGAAATGAGAAACTTAATCATTTTTCTGTCATGTTATTTGTCAAAATATAGAAGAAAAAATGACAACTCAGAAATAGAAGGTAACTTTATTATTTATTTATTTTTATTTGCTATTTGAAAGTCATGAGAAAAAAAAGAAGCTACATCCGTTGATGATTTTGGATCACAGATCAGAGTGCAAACAGATCACAGTTGCTTACTTCTTAATATTTTTCAAGTTAAACTTTTTTAATTTTCTGAGCTCTCCAAGTAGATAAAATTATTTTTAATCAAGTAGTTCTTGCATTCTCTAATTTAAAAGTAAAATTTAGCATTAGATTGTGTAGATATATGGCCTCTGCATTTAAGAATTCTGTCTTCTAATAAATATACTTAGATATACATATATACAAGTATACATCCATATATATGTCCTAATGTTCTATGGTTAATAGTTGAGTTGGATTTAGCATTATATACTGCTTTAAATAATTTTAGATCAGTTAGATTTGCTTAGTCTGATCTGATATTTTTTCCATTTCAGAAAATTGTGTTTAAAATATGGAATTCTCATATGGCTTAGAAATAGTTGAAAGAAATACAGATATTACTTTCTATACATTCCAACTAATAAAAGAGATGTAGTCTCAGACATAATAAAACTTCAGATAATTGTATTTAAATACTTAGATTTGAAATTGAATTCTTTACACTTGTCTTCAGATAATAGCAGTGCCTGTAATATATTCTCAGAATTTGCCACTTCTCAAAACAAAATCACAACTAGTAAGCAAACTGTGAAACTGCGATTACTCATGAGGTAAATATCTGCCTGTTATTTTATCGAATCAGTTATTCAAATCATCTGTAGGACTCACCAGGTCACTTCCCAATCTGATAGAAACAAAACAAAACAAAACAAAGCTTAACATAAATCCCTCTTTCCATTTACTCTTCTCCCATTTCCTCTCTCTCTCTCTCTTTTTTTTCTCTTTCATTTCCCCCTCTTCCTTTGACCCTATTTCTCTGGGGAGAGGTTTCTGTTCTGATGCCTCATTTCAGGCATTTGGACTTGGACGTGTTAACCCCCTTACCACCCCCATCCCACCATCAAACTCAATATGACATCTATGCCCTGTGTGTGTGCACATCTGCTGAACCAGGCCGATGTCAGGGAATCACTCAATTCCTGGCACAACTGCAAAAATCCAAAGAGAGAAACAAAGCAAGTCCAGGAGAGTCATCAATAGGAAGGTTTGGGCAGAAGGGAATTCACATAATGAGCTCGAAAGGTAGAAAATAAAATAAGATGAGTCAGGATGGGTAGGCAATTGAGCACAGTGTGACTAGGCAGACAGTAGAGAAAATCCCTGAATTCTGAAGCTATTTCTGATGAAACAAATGTCGTTTCAAACTTGGACAGCAAGAAAGCTGTCAGGACAATTATCAAGCCTGAACATCAGAAGGAACATTTCTATTCTCCTGTTCAGAATTATTTAATGTAAAAAAATAGGACAATGGACCATACTAAATACATTAATTCATTAGCTTACAGTAGTAAAAAAGCAATTAAAGTACTAGTAAAAGACTTGTGGGTCTATGCGAGAATTGTCAACTGGTATCTCATTTATTTTAAAATATCCCTTGTGTACTGGCTTCACAATAAGAAGGGCTGCCAACCTTTTTGAACACTCAGTGGAATCAATTGCAAATCAGCTTCTCTTAGGATAAAAGAGAAATTTTATAAATTTATTTTTGAACACAATTTTGAAAGAACTCAAAGCCTGAGAATTGACAAATTAAGAATGCACTATCTAATTTATTTTAACAGAATGCAGCAAAGTATCAGAGGATGGGGAAGGAGAAGCAGAGAAAGCAATGCCTTATTAGCAAGGAAGAGAACGAATATGTAAAGCACAAATTGTATCAGATTAAGGGTTACAAAGTAAACTTACGAAAGAGAAACTCTATGGAACATATTTGGTTTTTAATTTACCATTTGATATAGGATATTATAAATGTTTGCTTGCAAATTAATTTAAAACTATTCAGAATTTCTTAAAAAGCCATTTCAACCAAGAATTGACTAAGAAAGAAAAGATAAACTAATGACAAATGGTAATATATGCATTTGGGAAAGGTGCCAATGTGAAATCCTGCCATAATATTTTAATGAATTAGAAATACATGAGATTGTGGATCAAATTAAGCTGGGGTGATTCTAATTCCCTAAAGACTGGAGAAATTTTCTCTGCTTGAAAATCTGAGCTTTCCTTTCAGTGTTATTTTTTAATGTCTGTGATTTCATTCTAACTGGTTTTGCCTTGCATAGAAGTGGACAGGCAAAGCTAGTTGGAAGAAGGAACTCAGGAAATTGTGTTCAGAATTCATGAACTCCTTATAAGACTCATTTCTTTATCGATTGCTGATCTTGAATGAATCACTTAGATTTTTGGTATCAAAATTTTCTTGTATAATATGGGAAAAACAAGACTATTTTTTTTAACAAAAGCTTTTGTTATTAGGATAAAATAAGCAAAGAAATATCCAGGCCCATATTTTAAAGTACATGAAGAGAATTGTGAGTAGGTAGTGCTACTGCATAAATTTGATTAGTTTATTTCCCCCCTTTTAATGTATGTGGTTCAAAATGCTCATTTTTCGATAAGGAAGTGAGATCTCAGAGACACAAAGACCACTATTTAAGTAAACCTGCTTAATTAGTTAGAAGTCCACAGGATATCAAATGTCCTAAATGCTAGGCCAGCACTCTTCATTTTCCTATTTAATCCTTTGTTTTTACTTGTTTACTTTTCTCTAAAACTTTTTTTCCCCTCAAAGCTCATGATGGATAAAAGCATTGCATTTTCTTCACTTTAATCAGTTTTAACATGAAGGCAAAAGTCTTCACACGCTAGCATTCTACTTCATTACCTATAAGCCACATCTTCTCGAATGTTCCTAACTCAGGTCAAAATCACTGTTAAAAAAAACAAATATCTTGGATTTTTTTCATCAAAGTCTTAATTTTCTCTCAAAAGCTTACATTATAATGAATATTATTTTTACACTACCTAAAAGAAATGCTTAAAGTTACCTGTAAACCTCTCTCCTTTATCAACATATTTTCATGAAACAATTTGCATTCTATTGATTTTTGGATAAAGTTTTTTCCATTCATTATATTTCTATAAATAACACTGAATTCTAACCTCATCACGTATCCAATTGTACAGTGGAAATGTTGTGATACATTTTAATGGGTATCTTTTTAAAGGACAATAAATTATTTTCATGCATGATTTTCTCTCTTAATACTTCCATCTTTTAAAACTGACCTTATCCACTGCTGTAGGAAAGAGGCCACCACAGAACATCACAAACATTAATGACCAACAAAGCTAATTTATGTTTGTTAATTTTTAAAACTCTAGTTCTGAGGCTAAATGATAGATTTGAAAGAATGTTTGCTGAGCAAGTTTATTTTATTTTATTTTATTTTATTTTATTTTATTTTATTTTCTGCCACTGAGGAAACATAATTACTTCTCTGGAATGGGTAAGATATGATACAAATATGAGATAAATATGGTTCTACTTCCATGTGGTTAAATATGGTTCAGCTCTTAACAGACCACAAATGACAATAAATTCTGAACAACACACACAAAACAAATTACCTGAAATCTCTGAAGAATGAGAAAAACCAGGTTGATTTGGTTTACCTAAATTTTGAAGAAAAGAGCAGTATGAAGTGAGTTTTCCATTGTTACAGCTTTAGTGGAAGGGCAAATCTTAGTCATGGAGCAGTGTGGCCTGGAGTGGCTAAGACTCTCGGAAAACCCATTGTCAATGGCCTGAAGAACCAGGGTCAACGCATTTACCAGAAAGTAAATATTGGGAATATCTTGAAAAGAAGCAGAAAAGCAGAGACCCAAAGTCTGTGTATAAACTCTGTCCATATATCTGGTTAATCTCTATGTTATAAATGACAAAGCTAATTCAATGCAACTTGCAGATAATAAATGAATTCAACTGCTTTTTCAGTTGCCCATTTTAAGTGAGTCAGATATTGCAAATTCAGCTAAGTTAATTTCTTTACAAAAGTCAGTCACCCTGTTTTGGAGGAGTAGAATAGAATCCAGAGTCTCCACAGCCTAATAGTCATAATGCCCAGGGTATAATCTGCAGTTTCCCAAAACACGAGGAACAGGAAAATGTCACTTATTCTCAAGGGCAAAGACAATCAACAGAAGGCAACTATAAGATGACATTAGACTTATCGAACAAGAAGAAATCATGATAAAAATGAAATGAATGAAACAAAAAAAACTCAAGATAAAAATAAAAATATTGTTAAAAATGAAAATCTTATAACTGAAAAAATAAAATTAAAAATCCTCTGAATGGGCTTAATAATGTCAATTAAAATGAGAGAGGGAGTTGTCAGTGAACTTGAAGTTAGATTAAAACTTATCAAATCTGAAGAAAAAGGTTTTAAAAAGGCTAAAGAAATGAATAGGCCCTGAGGGGCCTGTGAGACAATATAAAAAATATCTCATATAATTGAAGTTGGCATGTCAGAAATAAAGGAAAGTGAAAATAAGGTAGAAAATATTTGAAAAAATAATTGCTTAAAATTTCCCAGATTAGGTAGTAGATATAAATTTTTAGATTTTAAAAGTTTAGTTAAATCCAAACAGAATAAATAAAAAAGAAAACCATGCCTAGGGCCAACATAGTCAAATGACTGAAAACCAAATATAAACACTGAATTTTGAAATAACTAGGAAGAAAATGGCACATTCATTACCTACAAGAAATAAAAACTAAAATGACCGTAGATGTCTCATCAGAAATTGTGAAGACTAGAAGGCAGTGAAACATATTTAGAGTGCTGAAATAATAATAATAATAGAAACTTAACCACAAATTCTATATCCAAAATACTAACCTTCAAAGATGAATGCCAAATTAAATATTTTTAGGTACAAGAAAACTAAGGCAATGTAGTGAGAGCATACTGACCCAAAAGTAATGTCAAAACAAAACCCTCAGGGTGAAGGAAAACAATAGCAAAAGGAAACTTGGATCTTCACAAAGAAATTTAAAAAACTGGAATTTTTATAAATTTCTAGAAAAATTTCAGTTTTCTTCTGTACAAAATGGTAAAAACAATATATTATTAGAAGGCTATCACTAAGGTTTAAGTAAATAAAATGTTTGTAAATTACTTAATAAAGAGCTTGATATATAAGAACATTTGGTAAATGTGTATAATCCCCATAATCATCATTGTCACATTCATTATCAATACCATTATCAACATCATGATCATCATCACTGGGACTGTAATCAATTTCACATGATGTTTCTACTTTCAGAGTTTCAGGTAGAGAGTTTATTGTTACTAGTTTTTCCTTTTGGTTTCTAAAAGAATATCCTTTACTCTTTCAGGAAACTCCAATGTTTGCTGAACAAATTTGGATGGCTTTTGGTTTCTTGAGATCATATAAGACCTGTATAAAAGTCCCATTATTATGGGAGTTATTAAGAAATTATTTTAGGGAGCTAGAAAGGGTAAAAGAGTCCACGATAAGATTTTTTCTTTTAATAAAAAAGCAGCCCCCACAACATTTATTTTCTAATAGAAAGCAGCTGGAAAAGCCAGAGCTGCAAGCATAGATATGCAAGCCAAATGCAGGTGGCTAAGAGCCAGGTGTACCCAATATGACAGTTCTGGCTCCCTTTTCTTTGTCACCACGTGTGTGGGTGTCATGGCACTGGCCAGGTAGAAGCCACATGTGCAGGTGTCATGGCGACAGCCAGGTAGAAGCCACATTTGCATAATAAAAGGTTAGCTTGGGAGACTCAGTCTTTTCATGGGCTATGTGAATGACACACCTGGTCAAACCAGTCTCCTGGGTCCTGTGTAAATCAGACACCACCTCCTTAAGCCTCTCAATATAACAGACTGCTTTCTGCTACAAGTGGGGTTATTCTGTTTGGAGCCCTCCTCCCCTAGTATGCGGGAGCTGTTCTTGTCTTTCTTGCCAGTTAAACTTTCTACTCCTTGATCCATTCCACATGTGCGTCCATGTTACTAATTTTCTTGGCGCGAGACAAAGAACCTTGGGTGGTTCCCCAGACACAGAGCCATTTCACCATTTTCTCTTCAAAATGTACCCTTAACTAAAATCCACAAGTAGATTGTCTTTATTTCCTACACGTCATACTTATTCTGATATTTTCTCATGCTGACTCTTTCCCTTTTAATAACCTCTACTCCCTCCGTTTATGTCAGTAAAAATCCTACTCATGCTAACTTCAAAAGTTAACTGAGTTCTCATTCATTAACTGACATCTGACCCTGTTTGTTCTCATGAATTACTCCTTTTTCTGAAAGGTTTTTCTGTTAAATATACCTGCATTACCATCTAATCATTGTGCATGCACATACTTTTAATCGTTCGTTAGCTGTTGTCTCTTTGCCACATCTTATACCTCAACAAAAATGAAAGTCTCTGAAGGTCATCATCAAGTTTTTGAATTGTGTCTTGTAAAATTATATTTAATAGCATAGAATAGGTCCTACAAATAACAGTTTATAGTTATCCAGTAGTTAAACTAACTAAATAGGTAAGTACTGCCTTTCATCCATGGAAGATCAAAATACACTATACTAGGTGAATTAATCAAGCAAGGAGAACAATGCTAGGGAAAATATGTAGTCAGGAATGTGAAAACTTCAAAGGAAATGAATATTCTTTTTGGAAAGATAATTGTTTAAAGGTCTGCAAAAGCTGATTACAATTGGTCCTCTCCATTAGGTATCTGTATATACTCTTTTATCTGTATCTGTTTAATTTTTGTTGTTTCTTTTAACAGATAAAATGTAAGTTGGTGTTTGTTTGCTTGTTTATTTATTTGAAACACTATATTAAAAAGATTATTAAATTGTACTCAAAAGACATGGACTTACTTGGCCACTGAATTGTTAATATAATTTAGATGGACAATTAAACTCACAGAGCCTCACATATAGAAGAATGAAACTAGATTCCTATCTCTCGCCATATACAAAATTTACTCAAGATGATTTAAAGACTTAAATCTAAGACCTGAAACTATAAAAATTCTAGAAGGAAACCTAGGAAAAACTCTTCTGGACATTGGCCTAGGCAAATAACTTATGACCAAGAACGCAAAAGCAAATGCAACGAAAACAAAGATAAATAGATGGAACATAATTAAACTAAAAAGCTTCTGCACAGCAAAAGAAATAATCAACAGAGTAAGCAGACAACCTGAAGAATTGGAGAAAATATTTTTAAACTAAGCATTCCATGAAAGACTAATATCCAGAATCTATAAGAACAAAATAATCACAAATAAGTTCACACAAATAAATCAGTAAGAACAAAACAAATAATCCCATTAAAGAACGGGCAAACTACAGGAACAGAAATTTCTCTAATGAAGATATAAAAATGGCCAACAAATATGTGAAAAAATCCTCAACATCATTAATCATCAGGGAAATGCTAATTAAAACCACAATGAGATTCTACCAGACCCCAGCCAGAATGGCCATTATTAAAAAGTAAATAAACAATAGATATTGGTGCAAATATATTTAAAAAGGAATGCTTATAATGCTGGTAGGAATGTAAATTAATACAACCTTTATGGTAAACAATATGGAGATTTCTCAAAAAACTAAACGTAGATCTACCATTCAATCCAGCAATCCCACTACTGGATATCTACCCAAAGGAAAATAAGTCATTATTTAAAAAACACACCTGCATGTATATGTTTATACAGCACAATTCACAATTGCAAAGATATGGAATACACCTAAGAGCCCCTCAGCCAATAGGTGGATAAAGAAAATGTGGTATACACACACACACACACACACACACACACTGGAATACTACTAAGACCTTTAAAAACAAACGAAACAAACAAACAAAATGATGCCTTTTGCGGCAACTTGGATGGAACTGGGGCCATTATCCTAAGTGGAGTAACTCAGGAATAGAAAACCAAATACTGCACATTCTCACTTATAAATGGAATCTTAGCTATGGGAAACAAAAGATGGAGACTGATATAATAGACACTGGAAACTCAGATGTGGGGAGAATAGGAGAGGGTGAGAAATGAAAAGCTATCTGTTGGGGACAATGTACACTATTTGGGTGACAGGCACACTGACATTCCAGACTTCACCACTATACAGATCATCCATTTAATCAAAAATCACTTGTACCCCCAAAGCTATTGAAAATAAAATAAAATAGATAAACTCACAGAACCTCAGTTTCCACATCTAGAGAGAAAAAAAGTTATAAAATCTAACTGGACCATATATGTGCATTTATATTATGTACTTTGGAAAATTAGATGGTAAAATAAAATTATTTTTAGCTCAACCATCCCATAAATAACTAATATTTTCTTAACATTTGATATAGGAAGCATAATCCTTCTAGTATCAATTATTTTAAATAAACTTAATGGCTTGCTTTGGAAAGTTTTTTATATCTAAGCTCAAGTTCAGTGTACTTGTAAAAACTATAAATAATAAATGTTTGCACTTATTTGATGCAGTCTGAGAAGTTCGTAGTATTCTGTAAGCTACTTAATTAAGGAAAGCCAATTAAGTGGCACTTGGTTAAAATAAGACAATTAAAAACAAGAGGTAACTTCCAGGATTGATAAATTATATTTCTTCACTCTTTGAATTCAAAGCCATACACTTTTAAAATGTTACCTTTTAATACCAAGAATATCCTTCTGTCAATAAAATCCAAGGAGTTCTCTTTAAAAAGCCTCATGGACTAGGCTTGCCCAAGGTCATCCATTCTTTCACACTGTAAACTAATTTTTAGAAATGACATGTTTTACTGAAGGCTGATAAAAATGAGGTCTTTGGACGAGAGTTCATGAATATAAAGAGGTTAAACAAACCTCACAAGAGTTTCAAACTCTTAACCTTAGGCTTCTTACTACTGTATTTTAGTCCTTTCATAAAATAAGCCACAGGCAGTGCAGTATTTATAGACGTATGACTGTGTATAAATATGTACATATCGATATATGAACGTACGCAACTGTACTGTCCATACATATTAGAGATGGCTTTTTGAGGTGAAACACATCTTGACAGATCACTAAATAAAAAGTGCTTTATTACTGCTTTTTATACACATGAATTCAGTGAAAAATGAGAGTCGGCATATATAAAAATGGTAATGAGTCAATTTTACTTAAAAACAAGATTTTTAAATAGATTGTAATACACCTATCCAATACAGCTAACATAATCTAGCATTCATTATGATGGATGAGGTTTAATATTTTCATAAATTGGAGACTGATGGTTATTGTAAAACAGGGCCTTTATTTTGGTTTGTTAGTTTGTTTTTCCTCAATAGAATTAAGGTTTCTGTATTCTCTGGTGTCCTAGTCTATTTTCTGGTGCTATAACAGAATACTTGTGATTGGGCAATTTAGAAATCAAAGAAGTTTATTTGGCTTGTGATTCTGGAGGCTTGGCAGTATGAGGGTATGGTAGCAGCCTCTGGCAAAGGCTTTGGTACTATTTCCTAATTTGGTAAGCAGGGGAAGGGCAATCGAGCACATGCAAAAGAGATAGGCTGAGATTGCTTTAATAACAACCTGCTCTTGTGAGAAATAACTCCCTCCCATAAGAACAAATTCACTCCTGTGATAATGGCATTAATCCAATCATTAAGGCCCTCATGACTTGTATTAGTCTGTTCTCACATTACTAATAAAGTCATACCCAAGACTGGTTAATTTATAAAGGAAAGAGGTTTAATTGACTCATAGTTCGGCATGGCTGGGGAGGCCTCAGGAACCTTACAGTCATGGTGAAAGGGGAAGCAAACATGTCCTTCTTCACATGGCAGCAGCAAGGAGAAGTACAGAGCAAAGAGGGAAAAGCCCCTTATAAAACCATCAGATGTAATGAGAACTCATTCACTATCATGAAAACAGCATGGAGGTAACCACCCCCATGATTCAATTACCTCCCATTAGGTCCCTCACATTGAATGTGGGGATTATGGGTACTATAGTTCAAGATGAGATTTGGATGAAGACACAGACAAACCATATCATTCCATGCCTGGTGCCTCCCAAATCTCATGTCCTCACAATTCAAAATACAATCATGGTCTTGCAACAGTCTCTCAAAGTCTTAACTCATTTCACCATTAGCTCAAAAGTCCAAGTCCAAAGTCTCATCTGAGACAAGGCAAGTCCCTTCTGCCTACAATCCTGTAAAATAAAAAGCAAATTAGTTACTTCCGAAATACAGTGGGATCACAGGCACTGGGTAAACATACCTCTTCAAAAGAGGGAAATTGACCTAAATAAAGATGCTACAGGCCCTATGCAAGTCTGAAATACAATAGGGCTGTCATTAAACTTTAAAGTTCCAAAATTATCTACTTTGACTCCATGTTTCACATCCAGTGACTCTGATGCAAGAGGTAGGCTTCCATGGCCTTGGGCAGCTCTGCCATGTGGCTTTGCAGGGTGCGGCCCCCCTCTCAGCTGCTTTTGCAGGCTGATGTTGAGTGTCTGTGGCTTTTCCAGGCACACTGTGCAAGCTGTCTGTTGATCTACCATTCTGGGGTCTGGAGGATGGTGGCCCTCTTCTCATAGCTCCACTAGGCAATGCCCCAGTGGGGACTCTTTGTGGGGTCTCCAACCCCACATTTCCCTTCCACAGCGTTCTAGCAGGGGCTATCTGTGAGAACTCCACCCCTGCAGCAAACTTCTGCTGGGACATCCAGATGTTTCCATACATCCTCTGAAATCTAGATGGAGGTTCCCAAACCTCAATTCTTGTATTCTGCATACCCATAGGAACAAAACCACCTGTAAGCTGCCAAGGCTTGGGGCTTGCACCCTCTGAAGTCATGGAATGAGCTGTACCTTGGCGCCTTTTTAGTCATGGCTAGAGTGGAAGCACCTGGGACACAGGGCACCATGTCCTTAGACTGCATAGAGCAGGAACCCTGGACCTGGCACAGGAAACTATTTTTCCCTCCTAGGACTCCCAGACTGTGATGGGATGGTCTGCTATGAAAGTCTATGACATGCCTTGAAGACCTTTTCCCCATTGTCTTGGTGATTAACATTCAGCTCCTCATTACTTATGGAAATTTTTGCAGTGGGCTTGAATTTCGCCCCAGAAAATGGGTTTTTATTTTTTATTGCATTGTCAGGCTGCATATTTTACAAACTTTTACGCTCTGCTTCCCTTTTAAACATAAGTTCCAATTCCAAACCACCCCCCTCAAGTTCAAAGTTCCACACATCATTATGACAGGGACAAAATGCCACCAGTTTCTTTGCTAAAGCATAACAAGAGTCAGCTTTGCTCCAGTTCCCAACAAGTTCTTCATCTCCATCTGAGACCACCTCAGCCTGGACTTTATTGTCCATTTCACTATTACCATTTTGGTCAAAGCATTCAACAAGTTTCTGGAAAGTAAAAAACTTTCCCACAGTGTCCTGTCTTCCTCTGAGCCCTTCAAATTGTTCCAATCTCCCTGCCACACAGTTCCAAAGTCACTTCCACATTTTTGGGTATCTTTACAGCAGCACCGCATTCTACCAGTAGCAATTTACTGTATTATTCTGTTCTCACGCTGCTAATAAAGACATGCCAGAGATGGGTAATTTATAAAGGAAAGAGGTTTAATTGACTCACAGTTCAGCAAGGCCGGGGAGGTCTCAGGAAACTTACAATCATGGCAGAAGGGGAAGCAAACACATCCTTCTTCACATGGCAGCAACAGGGAGAAGTGCAGAGTGAAGTGGGGGAAAAGCCCCTTAAAAACCATCAGATCTTGTGAGAAATCACTCAGTATCAAGAGAACAGCATGGCGGTAACCACCCCCATGATTCCATTATGTCACAAAGGGTCCCTCCCATGTCATGTGAGTGAGGCTTATGGGAACTACAGTTCAAGATGAGATTCGGGTTGGGACACAGCCAACCCGTATCATGACTCAATCACCTCTTAAAGGTCACATCTCTTAATACTGTTACATCGACAATTCCATTTTA
This sequence comes from Hylobates moloch, assembly GCF_009828535.3. NCBI lineage: Eukaryota > Metazoa > Chordata > Mammalia > Primates > Hylobatidae > Hylobates > Hylobates moloch. The sequence continues at coordinate 38,795,779 of NW_026652280.1, forward strand.
TTTTTCTTTCTTTCTTTTTTTTTTTTTTTTTGAGACGGAGTTTTGCTGTTTTTGCCCAGGCTGGAGTGCAATGTTGCAATCTCGGCTCACTGCAACCTCTGTCTCCTGGGTTCAAACGATTCTCCTGTCTCAGCCTCCCAAGTAGCTGGGATTACAGGCACCTGCCACCACGCTAAGCTAATTTTTTGTATTTCTAGTAGAGACAGGGTTTCACTATCTTGTCCAGGATGGTCTTGATCTCTTGACCTCGTGATTCACCTGCCTCAGCCTCCTAAAGTGCTAGGATTACAGCCGTGAGCCACAATTCTGTTTTCAACACATAAGTTGTGGGGGACACATTTAAACCAGAGCAACTGGCTTTACTTAATAGCTATTCATGATGCTATAGTTTATCATTGATTAGAATATTTTTAAAATTAATTTTTCTTGGGTGTGCAGGCCAGAAATCTGAAAGATACTCTCAATTTTTAATTTTCTTGAAGGACACTTCTAATATACCAGCAAATGCTTGCATCTCCATCTTAAAGCTGTATCTTAACTCCATCTAAGCCTTTTCACCTCTACCTCTACTTCCCCTAGTTTAAGACACCATCACTGTTCCTTAGAATTCAGCATCAGCCTACTATGGACTCCTTGTTGTAACAGTTCCCTCCTCGAAAAGTTTTTTTTTTTTTTCTTGTATTACATCCAGAGTGATTTTTTAAAAAATTATATTAAGAATGCTATTCCCCTGTTGATAATCTCTAGTGGTTTTTCATGGCAATTAGAATGAAATCCAAAATCTTCACTATAGTTTTATGGTCTAGCACTTTGCTAGTGGGTTTTTTAATTTTTCTTTTTTAATCACTTTCTGTTCTGCCATTCCTCTCCAGTCATAATAGAATGTCCTTGCCTTTCCTAAAGCAAGAATTTTCCTAACTTTGGGACTTTGCACTCTTTCTGTCTCTGTCTGTCTGTCTCTCTCTCTCTGTCTCTGTCTGTCTTTCTCTCTCTGTCTCTCCTGTTCTTGCTATTATTTCATTCAGGTCATTGTTAAATTATTATCTTCTCAGAAAAGATTTATGTTACATCATATGTAAATAGTTTCTTCATCTGTCTGCACCTCTTTTTCTTCATTCATTTTTCTTTAAAGCAACTTTTAATCATAAATTAATATTTTATTTTTTATTTATTCACTTATATTTTGTCTGTAATTTCCATAAGGACATTGAATGTTCTGTTTTGTTCACTAGCCCTATCCCCAGGATCTTACCAGTAGGTACACAATAAGTATTTGTAGAATGAACAAATAAATTAACTTTTATCTTCTCAGTGATAATTCCAAATCAAATAACTGAATATATATGTGTGTGTATATATGTATATATACATATATAATTTTATCATGTTTCCTTTTAATATTTCAAACTAAAACATAAGAACTTATTTGTGTTGCATTTTTCTAATATTTTTAATTATTTTGTTTACTTTTACATGCGATATCTCAAACTCTGTCTTCCTTAGGATATAGCTGCTATAATTTCATCAGTTTTCTCAAATATATTTTATTTTAATTAAATGGGGAAATGTTCACTTTAGGTGGTTTTTTATTATCCTGTATCTTAGATTTCCAGGTTTTTATTTTGGTTTAAATATTAATCATGTACATAAGTGAGGTTCTCAGGTTACCTTCTGACTCCTGTTTTATTGTCTTAGGATTCAAACCTTCTGTCCAAACTTATTTTTGCAGACTTTTCTTTCAGGTTCATTTTGACAAAGAGGATGTGAATAATATTATTAGAAAGTTCTTCTGAACAACTAGCCATTCTCTGCATATTCCACATGCTTCTTATGCCCTTGATCTGGATACGAGACCCATCATTTTTAAAAATGATAGTATTTAAATCACTTCATATCAGCATGCTGTAGTATTTTGTAGCATTGGAAGTTATTCGTTTAGGTGGAAAATGGCACTTGGCCAGTGTGCCTAGTGCAGATGCTCCTAACTTCCTTTAAAAATCAACTAAAATATTATTCAAAACCAAAAATGCACATGAAAGCCAATGAGGGGATGTAAATATTTTAATTTTTGTATCGCAGGTAAACACATATAATAACAAACAATTTGCTACCAGAATTGACGAGTAAGAATTGGATACCTATATTAAAATTAATAATTAAGGGGCTTTCAATGCTGCATCCCTGAAATAAAGTATGTACAAAAGCAAGAGGATAAGGAGAAAATTCATAACTCACAAACTCATTGTCCTTAGAGCAGAAAGGCAAGATTTATGACAAATTAAAAAAAATCAGGTGTTATATCTGGTCCCAATGTTCTGAGTGTCCATTGTACCACTCTTCTCTTGCTGTCACCTTTTAATATCCATTCAGAAGACGCAACTCCTTGAAAACCAGCAGAATGAAAAGTGTGGGAAAGGAGGAAAAAAATGTACATCATTACTGGAAGTCAATAGTCCCATAAGTAGAGTGTTAGAGGAAATGGATACATATGAAGAACCTGATATTAGCACATATAACAAATACCAATTTTTCATTAGTTTATTGATTCAGACTACTGAAAACCATGGAAGTAGAGTTAGAATATTATCTTCTATCAGCTCAGTAGGTCTACAGTAGATAAATGTTTGTCAGCACTTGAGAATCTAATGAGTAATTGTAGACATTGACAATGTGCTGGGTGTGAATTAAAAAAAGAAATTCAACCATAATCAAATTATTAATGAATTATTAGAGGCTGATAGTTGAACCTGTAGTTCTGCTCTGTCTATCAGCAGTGAGACAGTGCCCCATGTCTCTAACAGAGCAATTTCAGAGACATCCATCTAAAACTGAAGATTTAAATAAACTGGTAAAATTACGAAAATAATAGATGGTGATAAGTTATTTATATATATTGTAACAGCTTGAACAACCATTTAAAAAGCTATACAAAAAGATACGTTCAAAAACACTACAGGAAAGTTTAAAAATTTTAGAAATTGTTCAAATTGTCTATAGAAATGCAAAAAACCCACCAGAAAAAAAAAAGATAAAACAAACCAATATTAGATGAAATGCATTAAGCCCAGAGTTCCTGGACATTAGACATAAATGTTTCAGGTTTCAGTAAAATAGTCACTCATCATACAAAGAATCAGGAAGATCTCAGACTGAAGGACAAAACAACAAACAAACGAAAAAGCCAATAGATTGCAACACCAAGGTGACAGAATGTTTGCATATCAGAAAAAGATTTTAAAGTGATCACGTTAAAAATCCTTCAATAAGCAATTATAAATATGCATAAAACAAGTGAGAAAGTAGTTTCAGCAAAGAAATAGAAGATGTAGAGAACAACCAAATGAACTTTTGGAGCTGAAAAAAATACTTACAATAAAAAGATCAGTGGATGGGCTTGATAGAAGAATAGAGGCTACAAAGAAAATCATAATGAGCTGGAAAGTAGAGGAATAGAAAATACCCAGTCTGAAGATAAAAATTACACAGAGTGAATAAAAAACAATAAACAGACATGAAACTGTGGAACTATTACATAAGCTATAAAATTAATATGTTATTAGAGTTCAGTATGTGAGAGAAAGTGAGATGAAACTGTACAAGGAAAACCAATGACTGAAAACTTTAAATTTGGCAAGACACATAAACCTTTTTATTCAAGAAACTGGGAAAATTCTAAACAAGATAAACCCAAATAAATTCAAGTCAAGATAAATTATAATTAAACTTCTGAAAACTAAAGGTGAAAAATATTTGAAAGCAGCCAGAGCCATACCTACAAGGTAGGAAAACAATTTGATGACAGCAGATTTCTCATTAGACAATATAGAGTCCCAAAGGAAGTAGTACACTGTTTTTCAGTTTGTGTATGTGTGTTGGGGGGTGTGTATATGTGTGTGTGTGTAAGAGGATGTGAAAGGGGAAGGGCTCTCAACTCAGAATCTTATTTCCAGGGAAAAGATCTTTCAGAAATGAAGGACAGCAGTATATTCTCAAATAATGGCTAAACAAATTTCTTTAGATGGAAAGGAAATCATAAAGGAAGAAGTGTTAGAACATGAGAGGGGAGAAAGAATATAGAGAGATAAAATCCATGTAAATAAAATAGACTTTTCTTGAGTTTCAAAAATCATGTTTGATGGTTAAAGTGAAAATTATAACAATGTCTTATATGAATCTAAACACATTTAGAGGAAATATTTTAGATAATTATATTATTGTCTAAAGGAAAGTAAAGCAATGTAAAAGAGGTAAGGTTCTATACTTCACTTAAACTAGTAAAATTATGACAATAATAGACAGTGATAAGTTATTTATATATATTGTAGCTTCTTGAGCAACCATTTAAGAAGCTATACAAAAAGGTATATTCAAAAACACTACAGAAAAGTTTACAAATTTTAGAAATTGTTCCAATTATCTATAAAAATGCAAAAAACCCACCAGAAACAAAAAAAACAGACAAAACAAATCAATATTAGATGAAATGCATTAAGCCCTCAAATATAAATAATCACATTAAGTACTAATGGTCTAAACACATTAATTAAAAGGCAGTGATTGGGAGAATGGATTAAAAGATAAGACTTTACTATATGTGGTATACAGGAAACTCACTTCAAACGTGAGGATATAGGCAGAGTGAAAATAAAAAAGTGAAAAAAAAAGTTTCCTGCAAACAGTAATCAAAGGAAAGCAGCAGTGGCTACACTATCATTAGATAAAGCAGACTTCACGGCAAATAAACTTACCAGAGGTAGAGAGCAACATGATAAAAAGTCACTCCATGAAGAAGACGAAGACATAGCAAGCTTAAAGCTTGTTGTGTATGCACAAACAACATAGCTGCAATATACAGGAAACTAAATTTATAGAAGTAAAAAGAAAAAGAGAAAAAACACAAATATATATAACATTATATACTATATTTATATGATATTTATACATATATAAATACATATAGAAAAATTAATGTATCTCTCTCTCTCATTAATTGAAAAAACGTCTATCCTTAAACCAGCAAGAATATAGAAGAAAACGTCAACTTAAAGTATTCAATCGTCATTTGTAGGGCAACTCACCAAATTCAGAATAAATATTCTTTTGAATTGCCCACAAAACTTATATCAAAATTAACTATACTATGAGCCATGAAATAAAATTCAACAAACTTAAAAGTCTATCTTTGAATGCTTTAAAAGCAAAAGAAGATTTGAATCAACAGATAAACCTATCATGTTTTTAAATGGAAAGATTAGATATTATAAACATAAACATTCTTCCCACATCATATAAAAGTGAGTTCAAAATTTTAACCAAAATTCAGTCAATGTTTGTTTATTTTGCTTTTTAAGGACTTGAATACATGCTTTTGAATTTCATCTGGAGAGTGTGATGGCCACACAAAATATCCACAAAGAACTTGGACTTTCTGTCAAAAGAAGTTGGATTCTCATTCTGACATCACAACTTATTTCTGGTAGTTTCAGAGACACCAATTCTTTCTAGGTTTGTTCTATACAATTTCTATAGTTGGAATAATCAGTTATAATTTACAGTGCATTTGTGAGAATTAAACATGTAGAGAAACCATTTAGCACCTACGGTTAACACCAATAAGTGGAAGAATTTACTTCCGATTTTTTTCAAAAGTAGAAAAACAACTACTAGATTTTAAAAGAAATTCAAGAAATTGTTGCCCTTAGGATAAAGACTAAAATTCATACTTGGCTCATCTACAGCCCGAATTTTTGGAAATGTATGTCATGGATTTTTCAATGCTCAAATGTAAAGCATGTAACAAAGATGTGACCTCTCACTTCTACTTCAGAAGAGAATGTTAGTGTATTATCTAACAAACTCTATTCAGCATAATTTTTGGCAAAAATATCTTCAGCAAATTTTTAAAGACATTTTCATCATTAAATCTGGATTTAGATTGCCTTGTAAATGCACACGTACTGTCTTGATAATGCTTTCGCAGAAGATATGGAATGTGGATTGAGAGGATAATGCATTTCCCGTCATGCTGGAAAAATTAAAAGGCCATGAATGACAAATTTATAGAATTGGTGCAGTGCAGCATGGGTGAAACATTTCACAAGATTGTGCTTTAAAATCGAACAACTTAAATCTAGGCAATATACTGTCAGACCAGTGTCTTGGCAGGTTAGATTTTCCTTCATGCTAGTGGAAAGGGGATCTACCAGTCCTGGAAATGTGGGCTTAAAGAAGTGATACTTAGTCAAGAGAGGAAATAATTTTCTCAATTTGTGAAACTAAGAAATAGAAAGCCCTGAAAAATTTAAAAGGCTGATCAAGATTGTTGGGGTACAGGGTGAAAGGAGAACAAGGTGAGTCAGGGAACTGATCTGGTGAGAATGTGGCCAGAAGCATGTGACAGAATTTTGTTATTCTACTTCAATAAATGAAAAACTCTGTAAAGTTTTACTGTTTCAATCAGTTCTCTGTTAGGCTGTGGAAATTGGAGATGGATGTAATATACAACCTTTATTGAGTCTGTTGAGACCTTCTATTGCCTATATTTGGAAAATGTGCTTTCAGTCACTAAACAAGTGATTTCAACTGGTGTTACCAAGTTCCTCGCCTCACTCCAATCTTGCACACATTTGACTGATAAAAGCATGGTTACTACAGGTCGCTTTAGTTCTCTATTCCTAGCCACAGATGATAGGTGAGAGGGATAAATCAATCCATATGAGACCACTGGAATTTATAGGTAAGTTATTTTAACTTGAGCCCAGTCCCATTCTGGCACTAGTCATAATGGTATGACATAGAATCTTTACTCTTATTTCAATATTTTAAAATATGTTTCCTTTGTTGAAATTATAAAAACTATATGATATAATATGTTAACAAATGGAGAAACTCAGACACAGCTTGTAAGGGGCAGAGTGGGCTGGAATTCAGGGGTCTTTACTCTTAATTTAGTCTTTTTTGAAAACTCATACTGCTTCTCGACAGAAAATAATAAATATATTTTAAAAATAAAAGTAAAACTCTAAGATTTTTTGTATTTGTTTGAAATTTGGAAAAGAAAGGCATAAACTTATTTTTTATCTTGTGCTAGGCCTATTTAATCATTTTTAGAACAGAGTTATTTCTCTCCTTAATCCCTTGCCTGTTGCTAAAATAGAAATTGGTACCTGGAAGGTTATCAGTCTAGTGCTGAACCGTGACATTTCTGTGTGTTCATTTAGGACACATCAATTTATGTAGATACATTAGACACTTCTGCCACAGCTCAGACAAAGTTATTAGTATGTTCTGCAAAACTGAACATCTCGGCCCAAACAGATTGTCTTAAAGTATATAAAAGATTCTGAGGAAAACTTTTAAAAGTCGTAAGTACTGATTAGACATTACCAGTGTTAAGACTTAACTATAGAGAAACCAGATGTAGAGTTTGGTAAGGGAGAAAAGGAATGAAAGGAAAAAGAGGAAGCGGAAACTCCCAAATAAATCCTTATTTACTGAGGAAACGAATAAAAAGAGAGGAAATTTTTCAGGCTATATTCAATAGCAATAATTGGGAATCATAAAGCAGAGGGACCGTTCGTTGTTGGTTATGGAAAAGCTATTTTATAATGTGCTCTGAAGTTGAACTGTACCTTCTTTCTCTTTGCTTTCTTTTTTGATTTAGTACATAGTTTCTCTATGACACTGCCCCTCGGTTGTGTGCATTTGACCAAGAGCGTCCTGCGAAGGCTCAGCTCTGTCATTGGAGTCCCTGGATTTGTGAGTTGTGCTGTGACTTCTTTCTGTAATGCATTTAACATCTCTGTCTCTTTCCTCACCTTCCTTAACATGAACCCAATTAAGGGAACCTTTTGTTTAATACAGAAAGATTGGGCTCGTTCTGAAGCCTGCATTCTGTCTAAGTGCTGGTGGTATTACTTTAGCATGTCTAACTAATACAAAAAATAGAATTCTCTCCTCACAGAGGTGTTAGGAGAATTAATTAATGTTTATGAAGCACCTCAGATCTGTGGACGAAAGACCCCTAAAGAATTCTTTCGTTTGAATGTGGTATTATTGCATCATCTGATCTTGTGGTGAAGCAGAAAGATAAAAACAGTCCTCGCAAGTACAGTAACCCTGCTTTAATTCTGGGAAGGAGGTGTACTCAGTGCAGGGTCTGGGAAAAGGCATTTGCTAAATATTTTCAGGGAATATAAGGCCTCTTACAAAGTCATGAACTGCACAATTTTCTTTAACAAGAAAATTTTCCATTCATATGCTCTTTATTTCATTGGTTGAGACCCTATTTCTTCTAGAAATATGAAGACCAAGGACCTATACTTTTTTGCTTCTCTTTCAAAATTTGATAACAAAATAGTATTAGCAATTCAGGTACAAGTATAAATAATTGGTAAAGCTTAAACTGATACTTTTAGTGCGAGTACCAGTTCACATCATAACATCCATACTCAAAAGAAAAAAGAAATAAACAGTTTAATGGAGGAATTCCCAAATTAGGGAATTAAAGAGCATTTTGATTAGTTAAAGCGGTTTTGCTACCCTTCCTAGATTCATAATAAGTTGTCTCACACTGCATAAAGACAAGTCAGAATTTTGGTGGCTAAATATTAATTGTAATTTAAAGTTTTCCTCTCCTGGAACAATGATTTTCACTATGCTAGGCTCTCTTATTTCAAGTCATAGGAATGGCATCTGCTTTAGATTGGCAAAGTTTGTTTACTCACCGTACTTTCATGAATGAAAACTAATAAAAATTAATTTATTAACAGTATTAGAAATTAAAGTGACACAGGAATTTGCTCAGCGGCTTTGCCAGCCAGGACCTCTGGCTGGCGACGCACCTCGCCTTGCTGCTGGAGGCGCCCCACCCACTCGGCCCCCTGGCTGAGTCTAGCTGGCACACTGGCTCAGCCCACGGCTGGGCCGGGAGCAGGCGCCCCCAGCCGGTATTATAGCTTGTACCATTGTTTGGTAGTTCCTGAGCTCTTGTTCTGTGTTCAAGAAGAATGAGGATACTTTGATAGTTGAAGGGTGAGGATGGGCAGAGAAGAATTCGAGTGGACCAGCTCTCAGTGGAGAGGGACGTGGGGTGCTGTGAGTGGGGGTGGGTTGCGGTTCCCCCACCCCTACAGTCGGGTAGTTTTTCTCTCAGTGTGGCTGGGTCTAGGGATTTTTATGGACTCAGAATGGGGAGTGTGTGCTGATTGGTTTGTGAGTATACAAAAAAGGTTAAAGTGAAGACAACCACTCAAAGGTGGGCATGACTGTAGTAAACTAACTAGGAAAGGATAGGTATATGTAAAATAGGTGAAGGGTGGGGATCAATCAGAGGAAAGTGTGCCAAACAGGAAGACAGTTTCTCAATCTGGTGAGAGGATTTAACTTGTAGGTTGGCTTTCAGGCTTTAAACTGTCTTCGGCTTGGAGGTGGGATTTCGTCTGGGATCCACCTCTATCTGCCTAGGCATTTGACTGCCTCCTATCACTATCAAAAGTAGCATAATAAGTTCATTATTATATCTCAGGGATTGTAAGATAAAATTTAAGTTCATCATCAACACTATCTCATTTAATTCTTATGCTAACCTGAGAAGTAGTTTTTCCTATTTTACAGATGAAGAAATTATAGCACAAAAATGTGGAAAAAGTTGCCAAATATTACAGGTCAGAGGTGGTAGAGGCAAAATTCAAATCAGGCTATTTGACTTCATATTCCCTACAAATACAGTGGGGCTGTGTAGCATCATGAAGGTTTATTGAATAACTAAACTCTGAGTGTGAGAAATTATAAGCCATTTGTAAAGATATGACTCTTGAGAAATGCATATTTAAACGAAATATGGAAAAAGAAAATGCATTACTGTTCTCCCTTTAGTCAGTGGTATACCTCTCTGCATTTCAAATGTATGAAATGCTATTACTCTATGAAGTAATAGCATGGCTTTTCTCCAAATGAGAACTTTAGGGCTAACAGCAGGACAGGCTGTGAGCCCGCAGACAAAAGAGGACTGTTCATGCTTGTTTTTTCTTTGGGCCTGTTCCATCTTAGCCAGACAAAATCATGTCCTTGGATTTCTATTTGAAGAACTCACAGTTGGCATTCTGTTGTTGATTGTCTGGAGAAGTTTGGTGATCTCCCCACAAGGAATCCTAGGGCTGGACTTGTGACCTTGTCACAAAGACTAAGCCTTGTGCTTCCCATGAAACAAAAATAAACAGATGTGTCTCCCCTGGTTAAATGGGGTGTAAAACAGCACTTAGGCTTGTCACTGTTCTTCCCAGTATTCATCAGCATCCCGCTATTAAATAGTGGGCTCCCAACTCAAGCAGCTGCCATCAAGGTAGGAGGTGACAGGCTCTTGGATGGCAAGATGTGTTTTCAGATGGGAGTAGTCAAGGCACCAATATGAACAACCTGTAGGAGGATTTAGCCATAGGACTTTTATTTTCAGGGTAATGAGACACAGGAAAGGGCCCACCCATGTGGACTGGCATCCAAGTATGAGAGTCTAGCAGTGAGATTATACCTAAATAAATCTGTATTTTCTGAAAGAATTTGGGAAACTTGCTTGACTTCCCCATAGATCTACTTACTACATGGTAATAAACCAAGATTACTTCAGAAGCTTGTGTGGCACTGGAGACATGGGTAGCAAAATTGCCAAAGTGATCAGCAGCAGAATGGGGTGTCTGACCTCATGCAGTCCCATCCCTTTGGCTTTCTTGCCACAAGCTTATGAAGGGTTATTCTGATCCTGTTTTTGGACAGAAGCCCAAGGAGACACTGCCCTCACATCTGAGAAGCACTAATAGAATCAGAGGAGGTGGGGGGAGGGAAATGCCTTCATTTCAGTCCTTTATGAGTTTTGTTTATGTGCACCAATATAAAATAAAGTCTAGGAAGTTACCTGCAGAACATGATCAGTGAGAACAACCCCTTGTCACAATTCTATAGCTTCTGTGCCTTGCATTAACTATTATGAAGATTTCCATTGATTGAATTTGCCAGAAAATTTAGAGATATCTATTGCAGTATGTGCTGCACGATGATAGGACTAAGGTGCTAATTAGTGATAACAATATTTCAGTAGTTAAAATGTCAAGGTTGAAATTCTTAGATTCTCTATAGGTATCCCAACTATGTTCAAGCTTTTGCCAATAAAAGACCAATCTTTCAGAACTTATTTTCTCGGGCACGGTGGAAGTATGGAAGAAAATAAATATAGAATATGGTCAATGAAATAAAGGAACTTACAATGTCTTTGGGGATAAACTGCACAATAATATTAACAAATAAGTAAGGATGGAAGAGGAAAGGAAACAATATAAATAATACTTATCCTAGGCCACAGAGCACAGTGGTTCAGAATTTGGACTCCAGTAGTGTTAATAACACAGCAATAAAGGCTTACTATTTGCTATGTATTCTTATGTAAATTACTTTCAGCCAATGTTTTTTCATCTGTAAAGTGAACATAATAGCCTCTACGAAATAGGGCTATTGTGAGGATTACATGAAACAATGCAAAAAATCATTGACAAGTAACTGGCCCATGGTACATATTAAGCGCATATACAGTGTTATTGGCATTAGTATTACTTTTATTTCACCTTAGATGAATTATAGGTAGATGGTCCTATAACACTGAGAAAAAATAATACTTGAAAAGCTTACTGATGTTATCTGTGCCATTTAAAACTTAGGTTCAAATAGTAATAACAAATCATTTTAGATATGCCTCTACCTCAATCTGGATACTTAATTTCCAACTCATGTCAATTCTTGCTTATATATGTTTCTATTTCAGACACAAATACAGAAATAGATACACATGGACATACTAAATTGTTACCTGATAGTGGAATCTAAAACTTTACCCTTTATTATTTAGCTTATACATATTTTCTACTATACTTATAAGGATCATGTGTTGACATGCATTGTTAATACAGTGGGAAAACAAGAAAATGTGTTGTTGAATTATTTTCCTTCTCTCCAATCTTACTGCTAACGCCCTAGTTCCTGTTTCCATCATCTTCAACCATGCTATTACAGTGACACCCTTTCTGATTGTCCTCCATATAGTGATTTTGGTGGAAACTATCGATTGCAACTCCATATAATGCGACAGTCTTGGGAGACATAGACCATGAGTTACTCACTTTATTTTTATGTATGTATTTATTTATTTTTTGAGACAGAGCCTCGCTCTGTCACCCAGGCTGGAGAGCAGTGCTGTGATCTCGGCTCACTGCAACCTCTGCCTCCCGGGTTCAAGTGATTCTCCTGCCTCAGCCTCCTGAGTAGCTGGGACTACAGGCACGCACTACCAAGCCCAGCTAATTTTTTTGTATTTTTAGTAGAGACAGGATTTCACCATGTTGGCCAGGATGGGAGCTACTCACTTTAAATAATCATTCACGCAATTCTAGCATGGGATATTGCATTTGTCTATCTCTGTCTCTCTCTCTCCCTTATCTGAATAAAATAAATAAAAGAAAATGGGAAGTATTTTCTCATCAAGTTAGAATATTTTCCCAAAAGACGATAGATGACAGGGCATATGTAAATTCACAGTCTCACACTGAAAGTGAGTTTCCGTTTTGAAGTTCTCATTTTTAAAAAATTAAAAATTTCCACCGCACAGAAGTTGATCGGTAAAAATTTACTTTCCCTAACTATGTTTAAATTCCTTTGAAAATGAAATGAAAGGAAAATACTCAAAAGAATTACATTACATTAACTTTGAATGAGAAATAATCAAGATTTCACTACTTTTTTCCTTGTATAAAGCGCCTGTTATACTGTTGAATATCAGGGCCTGGAATGCCTTGCTGCCAAAATGCAAACAGATGTAGGAGGGCACCTTGGGAACCATAGATTATCGAGTGTGGCTGAAGAACTATTTTCACACCTCTCCCAGCCCTGTCTTCAACTGTTTATGCAGGAAACAGACCTGTGGATTTTAGTTAATCTGGTTCCATGCCAATGCATTCCCAGTGGCTCCAGACAACTGCTTTCTCATTTGAAGCTCTGTTCTTTATCTCCCAGATTTTGGCTGACAGTTGCTCAGTTTTGGCTGCTAGGAGGATATCGGAGGCCTCTTGGCTATGGGTTCTCTTAGTTTAAGAAAAGTTTGAAAAAGTTTATTATTTCTTGCACATACATCTTTAAGAAAAATAATTAGAAATAAGGGTGCCATTATTTTAAAGAAGGGAGGGACTTCGATGTAGTCACTCAGAAAGATAAGCAGACATTTGGTTCTCCCCATGTTTGAAGTTGAGGAAGGAAAGCAGACACCTAGGCAAATGTCCATGACCATCAATTAACAAAACCATACAATGTGACAGTATCTAAACCATGTCTTGTAACTAATGATTTCCATGCTCACTAAATAGTCAAGTGTTCTGACAATCTCACGTTAGTGTATTAAGTTATAATTTTACTTGTGTTGAAATCTAATACATAAAGGAGAATGAGCTATGAACTCCTATGAAGCTGAAAACTCTCAAACTTTGATGCTTTATCTATCGGTTATAGTGAATAGGAGCTAACAATACACTGTATAAAAATATAGGCCAAATTCAACATCTCTATTTCTCACATCTTCCCTGGCATAAGAAACAGGGCAGCTGCTTTCCGTGGAGTGTGGCAAATAGTGCCACAAGGGCTCAGTTTATCTCACCTCTGGTATTTTATTTCAGACAGGTGATGTGACATTTGTAGGACAGATGTCCACATTCATTGTTAGAGACTCTCTTTGGATGAAAAGAATATGAATGATAAGGCACATAGTTTCTTTCTCTTTTTCCATTTCAGTGGAGTTAGAATATCTCTGAAGAAACAAACAAAAAATGCTGCTAGACATTCATAGCTAAGGCTTTAGATGTGACTCTGAACTATGCTTTAATATTTCTTATAAGTACATCTTCAGGCTTTAAGGGACATCCCGTGGGTGGGGAAAGGAAGAGGGAGGATAAGATGTGTTAGAGAAGATTTAAGAATTTTTTTCTTAATGCTCATGTGTGAAGACCAAATTGATGAAGTGTCAAGAGGTTACAAGAACAAGATCAAAGATCTCCCAGGACCAAAGGTTAAGATTGTGAGCATCTTGATAATGTTATTTTGCCATTTTTCCCTTTATCACAGATAATTGCCTTAGGGAATGTGGCTCAGGAAGTCGTATTCATATTGTCACTTCCGACATTGTTGGAAACCACTTCCCCCAGTTTGAACCAGACTTGGATTTAAAACTTCGCCGTACTCTCTAAACATTGGAGGTAATTCCTCAGCAAAATAAAATATTTAACATTCTGTGGTTATGACTGTGTCTTAGGGAATTGCTGTATGTTATGGCCTGCCTACCCTTAAAAGGCAACGTCTTCAGAGCATGTTGAAAGCCTAGAAGTAGAGCATCAAGGTCACTGAAAGAGTATCAGGAAGCCTAGACCAGAGATCAGCACACTTTTTGTTTGTTGGTTAGTGACCCATACAATCTCTAGGATACTATTCAACTCTGTTGCAGCACAAAAGTAGCATTAAGTAATACATAACACATGGCCATCACTGAACTCCAATAAACTTTATTTATAAAAATATATAGCCAACAGAATATAGCATGATGGCTACAGTTCATGAATCCTAGGTCTAGACTCCTTCCCACAGTGTGTTTGTAGTACAATTAGGCAGGCATGGAAGCATGTAAAGAGAAAAAGGCAAAAGCATAAGGAAAAAGAAACCTTCAGTATAGAGAATAAGATGTGCAAAAGTTCAGCGAAGCAAGCAATATTTGAGAATAATAATAATAATGTCATACAGAAGCCATTGGATAGAACCAGTGGTGTGCACTTAAACTCTGTAATCCTAAAACATACTTTCATTTTAGGTTCTTCTCTGAAGTGGACCTCTTTTCCTGGTAACTATTCCTCATTAACAAAGGAGGGTACATTTGTATTTAGAAGAGGTAGGAGAAGATGGGCTAGAAGATAGATATAGAAAATCAAGGACTTGTAAAATTTAAGTTGATGTTTACATAAACTTTAAAGTACCTTAATATGAAGGTTGTGTAATTGTTATTTTCTCCATTTGCCCATTTCATATCAAGTCCTGGGAGTCTCAAAGTGTGATGTTGTGTTGTTTAAGAAAAATATATATGATGATTTCTGGAAATATTTTGGCTTTCTGTTTTCATTACTGGCAAACATGGAACTCTTTTTCAACTAAAAATCAAACTTATAACTCCAAGCAAATATTGTGGCCAGACACATTTATTTTTGATAAAAAATGAATGTCAATTTAATTGCAAATGAGGTACTCTCCTTAGACTCCTGGCAAATTGCAATCCTGACCCTCAGTGCTGGAAGTTTTGGGGTTTTTGTGCTGGATTTTCCTGACCTGGCTTAGAAAATAATGTCCCAAATTTCACCCAGCAATATTTAAAAAGACATCCTGTGCAGATGGTTTTATGGAGATGTGAATAAAAATGAGTTGAAAATGTCTCACAGCAGCTGTATTCTCTCATTCAGAGCAACCAAAGATATCAGAGATACTGCACAAAAGCAGAGGACTTGGCCATTGTCCTTATTGAGGAGCTAAGTTTCCTATCATGGAAGTTTATTTTCCTTAATGTGATCAAGATGGGTCTCTTGGGGTCAAAGTTGAAGTACGTTAGTGAAAGATTCAAACCTATCTTCTGCCCATTTATATTTAGCCTGTCCACAAAAGATAAAGATTTTAGTCTATGGTATGCTGACTCATTCTCATTCTCTCTCTCTCCACGAACACTGAGTTTATTTGCAGCGGTATGATTTTCCAACTCAAAAACTGCGTCCTCATTGTCATTTAAATGTTAAAAAGGGAAACCAGATGCTATAGTTATTAACTTTTGGAATCAACTATAATCTTCCTATTAAATTCTTCCATCCAGGTATGGGCAATTATTTGCTTGATCTAAAGGTGCAGAAAATGCAGGCACACAGGGTTTCAGAAAGTCCAGTTTAATAAGACAGGTGGGTAACTAATAATGTGGAAAATTACCTGCAGATTGAGGATATTGGGAATGACTAATGGCCAAAACTAAGCGAGTAAATTAGTTGCAAAATGATACCATTTGCAGTAGTTCTGTGAACAGGGGACGGGAAAGCACAGTGGCATGTGGCAGTGAGTGGAGCTGAGCAGAGTTTGAATGCGGCCCAGAGTCAGGAAAGCTTGCCATTAACTTATGCCTGAGCAGAGTTTGAATGCGGCCCAGAGTCAGGAAAGCTTGCCATTAACTTATGCCTCTCCCCCTAACCCCCACTCCTTCAACCCAACTAGCCTCAGGCTCTTATTTATTTATTTTTGCCCATTTGGCATACTCTGTGCTGTGAGTGTAAGGTTTAATAGTGCAGGCTCTGGAGTCTAGTTAGCTTTGTGATATCTAAGACAAAGTCACTACCAAGGTGAAAGCCATCAGTTACAAAAACTTGAATTTGTTTTACAAACCCAGTAGATTTCAGACAATTAAACATGACCAATATTTGTAGAAAGGGGCAAAAGTTGGGCTTTGGAAAAAATCAAAACAGGTTTAATTGTTGTTAATTAGTAAGGTGCTGGCATTAACCTCTTAGACAAAGTTGTTGAACAAATATAACATGAAACACCTTTGGTTGAAAAATATTTTGAATTGACAGTCTCAAAGTAAGTAAAGTCTTACAATTGACAGATTTGGGTTATGTGCTGGTGTTTCTTTTTTCTTCAAATAACTGTAAATAAATTAGTGACATGTTTTGCATTCTATGATCCCTTAAAATAGATAAGACATACATCTTATTAATAGTGGGTCGAGTCTAGAACAAATTTGCAGAAGTATCCTCTTTTTTTCTTTTCCCAGAATTTATTTGAGATATCATCTAGTACTAGCAGCACTAGCAGTTCACAGCTGGTAATACATGTGATTTCAGTCCATTGTCTAAACTTGCCACAGTGAACGACAATCCAGTCAATTTTAACCAATAATATTATTATTATCCATTCTATAAACTGTGTAAATATGAGAAGTACTTCTCAGATTTAATGCCTAACTACTGAAGTGGTAGTTATCTGGAGGAAATGGTAATTAACTACTGATTGTTTTCCCTAGCAATCATTTAGTGAAATGTTTATTAATACATGTCCAGCCCTGTGTGTGGTACTATAACAAGTTTAAGAGAAGCACGAGGCAAGATTTCTGCCCACTAAATATTTATAAAACTCACATGCCCAATTGCGTAAGTGTTTTATGAAGTGCTGCATTGTGTAATACATTTCTTTATGCTACACGATAGGAGACAAAACTTCTCCATAGCTAATGTGAAGCTATGAAGCACATATTTTCTTTATACTCTCACTATCAAAAAATATTTTTAGCACTTTCTGTGTAAAGCTAAGAAATTATCTTATATCCGGGCCACAGAATATATACACATATATTTTGGTGCTCTAACCTAGCTGATTTAAGGCTCCCCATATTGACTTTACAGTAGACACCATACTCTTTTCCTAGGTCATTTGGCCTATCTGTCTAATAAAAGGGCCATGCATCTTTCTGTTTGATAATTAAATTATTTATGAAATTTTGTAAAATGTCATGAAAGACCTTGTATCAAAATCCTAAAAGCCATTAATTAGCCCCCCTTTTCGCTTTCCCTCTACATTTCCCTCCACATCAATGGTGATGTAGATGGGCAAAGAGGAAAAGATGTCTTTTGCTTAATTCTTCTCTTTTGTATTTTTACAGTTATGTACAAAGTCATAGTACTAGAAGATTGGAGGCTGAATGAACAAAAACTCCTAGGCCTTCTGAGGCTGAGCATGGGCAACTCAGTTTGGTAGGGCGGTTTTAACCATTGCAATGAGCATGACATGAAGTAAAACTGCAAATTCTTTAGTGATTATTAAATAGAATATAATAACTTTAATACATACCTGCTTAAGACTGCACTGCTATGCAAATACAGCCATGTGACAAAATTGCACTTGCAACCCTTAAATTTAGACAAATAAAAATGAACAAATAAATAATGAAACATACTTGCTAGTCCACCCATTTGTTATGAATTCAAAATCTTTCCCTTTGTAGTATGTTTGCTATAGGATTGTAAACAGCAGAGAAAGGTAAAAAGTAACTCACATTTGTAAAATTCTTTAATTTGTTAAAGGACTTTGATCTTATCTAGTTTTTTACTTCTAATGGTTGACTTCCTAATTTTCTATCCAAATCAGTCCCTTTGCTTGTCATTATTCCTGGTTATAGTTATTTATGCTTACAAACAGAAAACTATCTTGCTTGGTTATCAAGTTCTATTTATTCTATTTGTACGATGTCTCTTGCATCTAAAACTTTGTTTTAATTTCAATTGTCTTTATTATTTTACTATAAAAATGTCCTGAATATTCTTCCATCATTTAATTACATATTTTTAAAAAAACTGAAGATAATCAATATTTCTAGACCTCATTTGCAGCAATATGATTTCTCGACTCAAAAACTGCATCCTCATTGTCTAAAAAATAAAGTTCACATTACTATCCATTACTATCCAATCACTCAAAGTTGATGAAATTAATCTTTCAGGAAATATCTTTTCATCATTCTTTGTACAATCTGGTTGAGAATGAAAAGTTATATATATATTACATATATAATACGTAATATATTATATATAACATATAATATATATATATAATAAAGAGAATATATTATATGTTTATATATGTCATTATATATTATATGTATATTATGTATATATATTATATGTATAATATATAGCATATAACATATATGTATATATTATGTATATAACATATGATATGTGCATAATATAATATGCATTATATATATAATAATAATGCATAGTACTCCA
>NW_026652280.1:38815062-38854507 GCF_009828535.3 Hylobates moloch
ATATACAATATGTTACATGTTATATATGTTATATATATAACTTTTCATTCTCACCATGGAGTAGTATGCAGCTATAAAAAAGAATACAATCATGTCCTTTGTGGCAACATGGATGAGTTAGAGGACATTATCCCAAATAGAATAACTCAGAAACAGGAAATCAAAGGCCACATGTTCTCCTTATAAGTGGGACCTAAACAATGGGTACACATGAACATAAGATGGAAATACTAGGGGACTGGAGACTGTAAAAAGGGGGAGGGTAAAAAGGAGATGAGGGATAAAAAATTACTTATTGGTACCAGGTTGATTATCTGGATAACAAGAAAACTAGAAGTCCAATCCCCACGAGTACACAATATACTCATGTATCAAATATGCACATGTACTCCCTGAATCTAAAATAAAATAAAAATTTTGAAGACACAATACTATATTTTTACTGTACTTTATGTATATTTAGGTAAATTTTTATACACAATTACTTATCATTGTGTTACAATTTCCTACAGTATTCAGTACAGTAACATTCTGTCCAGATTTGTAGCCTAGAAGCAGTAGTATACCAGCCTAGGTGTGTCATAGAGTATACCAGCTAGGTTTGAGTACAATCTATAATGTTCCCACAAGAACAGAATTGCATAATCACATGTTTCTATGAACATATCACCATTGTTAAGCTTCATCATTAAAATTAAGCGTATAATACATACTTTGTAGAATTGTGTAGAGTTTTAGAAACAAGCTATTTTGTTTGTTTGCAATGATAAAATTTAATTTATAAACTAAGCACAGTAAGAGATTATCAACAATGACTAAGAATATTACAGAGTCATTACAACAATATGCCAGCATAACTATGGTTGCACTTTGGGGCCACTGTTAAGTAAAATAAAGGTGACATACACAAGCATTGTGATAGTGTGACAGTAAATCTGATAATGGAGATGACTACTAAGTGACTCATGGGTAGGGCGTGCGCACAGAGCAGAAACACTGGACAATGAGTTCACATCTCAAGCAAGACAGAGTAGGACAGGGTGAGATTTCATCACGCTACTTAGAAAAACACACAGTTTAAAACTTGTGAATTAATTCTAGAATTTTCCATTTAATATTTTTAGACTGCAATTGGCCATAGGTAACTGACACCACAGAAAGCAGAACCACAGATAAGGAGGGACGACTGTAGTAGCTACTCAACATATGTTTACTAAATGAATGACTCTATTTGGGGAGAATATTAGGGAGTGTGTTATTTGAAATGAGAGATAAAAAAAATGAGGCCAAAGCCATAAAGTTTGTAATTAGTCAATTAGCACAAGAAAACAGGTTTTTCTGACTTTTATATCTATGCCAAGAGCAGTGAATCAAATTGCTTTCTATTGATATGTAGCACATCTAGTTCCTCAATTCCCAGAGTTTGCTTTTAAAAAGAAACTGATCAGTTTTCTGTTCTGGGAAACCTCAAAAACTCAGGGAAGCTTAGCCTCAGGGTACTTTTAAAAGGTAAGGAAGGAACCTACAGTGTTAGCCCATGTTTTACGCTGCTCAGATATATCCAGTTACAATTGGCTTTATGATGTAACATTAAGTGGAGATTTCAAGATCGTTTCTAGTCCAGGAGGAGCAGACATTTGTGACTCAGGAGTTTTTTAACTTCTGCTGACTTGTACATGCTGCCTCATCTGCCTATATAGCATTTGCCCAGACTTAGGATTGAAACTGAAGACACATCTGGTCTCCTAAGGAATTCAGAATTTGGGGGTTTAGCATTGATATTTTTAGTCCTTAACATACCAGTTTTCCCTGTCAGCCAGACTTTTATATGGATACATTCCTAACCCATCTGATATGAACTAGGAAACTAAAATAAAAGCTTCTCATTCAAGAAGCAGACACACCAACAAGAAGGCTGTCATGAATGTGCATTTCTTGAAATACTTGCTATAATTCCCTGAAGTCCTATAACCTTCCCTGACGAAAATTATTAGTTTTGTTCTTTGCTGTCATGTATCATGGTTATCTCTAATTGAAATGGAGGTGTTCCGAACAGCACAATCAGTTAAGAATCTTGCCAAGTGCCTCATTTGGATAATTTATAGCAGGATTCAAAGCAGATGAGTTTAGAGCCCATGAGTCCCTGGAGTCCTTAATCTTTGATCATATTTTGTGGTGGGACAATGCTTGATGAGACTGGAGTTTGAAGATAACTGCTCCCTGTAAATGTATTTATCAAATATCAATGTTCCCAGCAAAGTGATTTGATATGGGGATTACCGATCACTGGAAATGAACCACAAGGAGTATCTTAATTTGAAGTAAGTACAGGCTTGATACTTTTTAATAAATTCCTGATGTTGAATAAAACGTGCTATAGCTCTCAAGTTTAAATGACTTTTTTCATCAGAGACAAGTAGGAAGTGGGAAAATGGCCAAGAAAGAAATGAGAAATTACCATCTTTGGATATAATTTTGCTAAGAAATAACTTGAAAATGAAAACAACAACAACAACAACAACAACGATAATGTAAGTCTAGATGATGTCCAGGACACATTCTGTTGCAGAACTTTTCTCTTTAGTTCAGTTAAAACCTGGGTTCTTGTCACACGACCAGGAAAATTTAGGCATGAAGGCACATTGAAGGGTGAGTACAGCAGGGTTTTATTGGGTGAAAAAGAAAAAAAGGAAAAAACCTCAGCAAAGTGAAATACAGTCCTGCTAACAGGCCCTTGACCTCACAGATGAATCCCAGGCCACCACGCAAGAACTGAAGAGAGCAGACTCCTCCTCTGCATTAGTGTGAATTCCTGTGGCTCCACCCACTTCCTCTAGTGCGCATGTCAGGCTCCAGTTTACTGTAGGCATGCCCAGACAAGCCCTGGACAGACTCCCTCATCTGCACAAAAGCGTCTGATATAAACACCTGTGGGGTGGGTCGGAGATTCTGTGGGTAACCCTTTTTATCTGCCTAGGCATTTGGCTGCCTCAATTCTAGACTACTGTTTCTTATGCCAGGCTAGGGGTCTTCAGAGTGGAATACCCCTATTCCAGGAAATATGCAAGACAACCCAATAGGACATGAAAATAAATCATTAAAACTTGTAAGTTCCTTTTATATCTTGCTCTTTTAAAATTTATATTTTTTGGTATCTGTTTTATAATACATATAACATAATACCATGGGACTTGTGTAAATATGTACCTAAGTAAATATACCTATATTTGTAGGTATATATTTCAATTTTTTTAACTTAGAAAGGTGTGTGATGAAAAAGTTTTGGAGAACATTATCAGACCATCTCCACATGATTTGTGATACTGTGTGACTGTTCTTAATGGGAACATGAGAACACTAAATATTCATGTTTTCTCTATATGTGGATTTTTACCGTCCATGTATATACCATAAAGTTTTCTAAATCTGTGTATTTAGCCTGTATTATTTATTGGAATTACATAATTTAGATGGGCTTGCTAAACTCTGAAAAGTAATGCTCCCATTGTTTATTACTTTTTTAATTTCAAAATTTAGTGCATAGGAATGCTTCCTCTCATTCTAGTGTTCTGGTTTGACACAAAATTCCAGATTTCTTTTGTCATTAATTTGGTAATTTTATGAACTATGAAATAAAAAGTTTAACTTATAAGTCCCAGAATGCTTTGCAATGTTACAGATATATATATATATGTATATCTATGTATACATATACATTGTCTTTACAGTGTATGCCACCATCCATATGAAATAATGTTATGGCTTAAATTTTGTTCTCTCCAAAATTCATATTGAAATGTAATCCCCAATGTAACAGTACTAAGAGGTGGGGCCTTTATGAAGTGATGGGTTCATGAGGGCTCTGTCCTCATTAATGGATTTTTCCATTCATAGATTAATAGATTAATGAATTAATGGATTAATGGGTTATTACAGGAATGGGTTAGTTGTCATCATAGTGCTTCTGTTATGAAAGCCAGTTTATCCGTCTTGCCCTCTGTACTCATGACCTCTTAATCATGTTATGATACAGAATGAGGCCCTCACCAGAAGCCAGACAGATGTGGCTACCTCATCTTAGACTTCCCAGCCTTCAGGATTGTAAGAAATAAACCTCCTTTCTCTGGAAATCAGGCATTCTGTCATAACAACAGAAAACAGACTAAGACAGATAGTAGGCCATTCATTTATTTACAAATATTTGTGGAGTGTCTCGTATGTTCTCAAAATGTGCTAAGATGTGATTTTGGCTTCCTTATTAGGGAGATACATAACTTTAATCAACTGTGGACTATGAAACAGGTTTTTAAAGAGTAAAGTCTGATTTAGTTTTGAGGGCAAAGATTTCTTAAAGAAAGTCATTTGCAAACCAACAAGATGAAGATGATGCTCAAAATGATAATGTATAATGGAGATAAAATAATTTATATTATTTTGGAATACTTACAGGTATCAGACACTCTGCTGAATGCTTTATGTGAATTAATCTAATAATCATAAAAAACCTAATAACTAGTTAGTATTATTATCCATGTACTTTAAGTGAGGAGATTAAAGAACAGAAAATATAGTAATTTGTCCATAGTCCCATAGTTATGAAACAGTTAAGCTATAATTTGTGTAATCTCAACCTGAACCCGGGCAAAATTTTTAACCACAATAATAGTTATACTATAAAGCAGAACTAAAAGATGATGGGAATAAGGCTGGAGGCAAGTGTTGCAAGCACTAAAAACAACATGGAAAAAGTTTTGAATCATAAAGAACGGGGCATATGTGATTATAATTTACAAGAAAAATACAGGGGCTGAAATATTGAGAAAATGTTAGAGAGACATGTATGAAGTAGACATTGAATTAAATTGTAGTACATGTTAAGGATGTCCATTTATATCATAAAGGCAATAGGTAGCTATTTAAGGGTTTGATGTTTGAATATACGTGGTGTACAAATGTATGTATATGCAAAGGGAGCAGGTATTCAAAAGATTATTCTGACCTCCATATTGGAAATGGATTGTCTGAGGCCAAAAGTGGAGATGGACCAATGTCAACTAGCCCAGTACAGTAATCTTAGAAATAGACTTTGGTGACATAAAACAGGGTAGTGATGATGAAGATAAAGAGAAGATAATCAGTTTTGATATTTTTTCAGGACCTAAAATCAAATGGACCACTGATGTATTGGATATGAGAGATGGGGAAAATAAAGATGTCAAAGAAAACCTTCAAGTATCTGCTTTGTGTAAGTGGATAAACTGTTATTCTGTTGCTAAGTTCAAAGGGTACAGGAAGAAGAACAGGCCAAGAGCAGCCACGAGAGACACAAGAAAAACACTAGACAGAGCCATGAAGAATTCCAGCTCCCAGGTTGGGAAGTGGAGAAGAAGACTATGTGGTGCTGAGAAGCAACGTTCAGGGATGTCACAAGAAAATTAGGGTGTAATCAATGAAACTTTAAAGAAGAAAGTGTTTTAAGAAGAAGGAAGGGGTCAATACTCAATTGATCGAATGTTGCTCAGAAGTCAAGAAATAAGGCAAATAGACTGCAGGTTTAATGTCATAGACATCCTCGTAAAACTTGCAGCCTGATTAATGTCTAAAGTGTTCTGAACTTCGACTCAAGACTAATAGGCGTGCAATTTATAATCTAAAGCTTTTATTTGCCTGTAAAAGGAGCAAGAATGAAGAAAAACGGTAACTAGAATAAATAATCTGCCAAGCTCTTCCCAGTTTTTAAGTTCTATGATAGCAGAATGATTGGATTTCAGAAGAGATACTAACATAAAAATAAAAGTAATAATTGATTAAATGGGAATTGTACTGAGGTTATCCAGGGAAATTATTTACAGTGAGAGAAGGAGAGGAAAAAATTCATAGTAGTTTTGGTTCTTCGTATCTGTGGGTTCTGCATTTGTGGATTCAACCAACTCGGGATAAAAAATATCCAGAAGGCCGGGTGTGGTGGCTCAATGCCTGTAGTCCCCGCACTTTGGGGGGCCAAGGCGATTGGATCATGAGGTCAGGAGTTCGAGACCAGCCTGGCCAACATAGTGAAACCCCATCTCTACTAAGAATACCAGTGTGTGGTGTTAGGTGCTACTTGGGAGGCTGAGGCAGGAGAATCACTTGAACCTGGAGTTGGAGGTTGCAGTGAGCCGAGATAGTGCCACTGCACACCAGCCCTGGTGACAGTGGGAGACTCTTTCTCAAAAAAAAAAACAAAAAAAAACACAAAAAATTGCAGAAAAAAAAAAAAAGACAACAATGAAAAATACAAATTTTAAAAACATAGTATATATCTACATAGCATTTACATTACATGAGATATTATAAATAATCTAGAGAGGATTTAAAATGTATGCCAGTATATGCCTATGTTATACGCAAATCACACAATTTTATATAATATCCATAGATTTGTATTTTATCAGTGGAGATCCTGGATGGAACCAGTTCCCCTCTTACTGAGGGAGGACTGCATTATAATATTTAGACAATAAGCAGAGGAATATAAAATGAAGGAAACAGAAGTTAAAGCCACAAGAATGGAAGGAAAATTTAAGTTTGGGGAGATAGATGCCAAAAAGACAAAGCCTTTTAAGGAAAAGGGAGTTGTAAACAATGTCAGATCCTTCAAAGAAGACAATAATGATTGAATGTTTGCAATATGAAACCACAAAGACTTTGTAAAAGCAGTTTTGGTGGTGCTATGGTCATAGATGCTATGTTGCTTTGCCTCAAATCATAAGTAAAATAAACACTATGCAAAAAATAAAGGCACCGTGTCAAGAAACTTGTCTGTTGGATTATATTAGTCATTTCAGTACTGACAGTAGTGGTGCCTGTAGATAAAAAACTAAAAGTAACACGTGTGGATAATCAAAGAAAGAGTTATCTGAAGAAGGGTTAACTTTTTCAGGAGGAAGTTTCCCTTCTCTGCATAAAAAAGGGAGAGTTGCATGTTTGGATAAATTATATCGTAATAACTGACTAGCTTGAATATTAGGTCAGTCTTGTTATGTTCTTGGTTTGATTAGAAAGCAACTATTCCTTTAAATTGACTCAATAGCTCATTTTCGTAGGAGACTCTGCCTGAGGCGTCACAGAGCATCAAGAAGAAAGGGTGAAGGCCAACAGGAAGGTACAGACGTACATGCACGCACACACACACACACAGACAGCAGATAAAATCTCTTTACATAAACAAATACATGTAGACCCACAATTCTACACATTTCTGAGCACAGCGCTAAGTGATGAAAATACAAACAAAATGTTCAACTATCCAAAGACAGTACACTGGTGCCCCTAACTTCAAGACAGTCAATCTGTTCAGTTAAAATAAAAATCATTAACCTGGGTGTCTGGCAACATATAGACAAAGCAGTCTGACAAACCTAGACTTTCTATTTTACAGTTGATGGAAGGTTGTCCTGTAGACACAGATGAAAAGATTCATTTTATTAAACCAAGATTTCTTCCCAACCTCTATCACAAAAATCTACACATTTTTATTTTTCTTGTGTTAAAATCTCCATAAAAGGCCAATTTATCAACTCCCCAAGTAAGGGTGGTAGAAGCCATAGGGAAAGAGAATGCCTTTTGTTTCTTGGTATAAGTACCCTTTTGAATTCACCACAGTGTGTGAGCACGCTTACAGCATTTTCAATATAACACTAGACTGTGAAAGAGAAAAGGCAGCGATCACCCTGAGAGAAATGCTATTGAGAATAACTGGAAAAAAGTCATCTTCTTCATGGTAAGATTCACAAAGTAATTCCATGGCAGAAAAGTCAAGGTAAATATTTACTCCAAGTTCCTTCGAAACTGCAGGGGTCTAAAACCTTCAGTGTTCCTATTTTAATATTTATCTTGCGCTTTTGTAAATTAGTTTTATGACCATCATTTCCCAAAGGGTCACTATTTGAGGAAATTGCTACATTGGGACCACAGTCTGATGCTGAAAAGAAACAAAAGCTTTTTTTTTTCCCTTTTTTTTTCCACAATAAGGAAAAAAATTATCCCCGTTAGTGCTTTGGCATGGAATAAATACAACTTTTCTGCTTATGTCCTGGATTCCTCACCCAGAGCTGTGATAACTTGCATCATATGGGAAAAATAAAAGCTGTTTAGCTATTTAGTTTGCAAAGGAAATAGAAGGCTATCTTTTTGAGGGAAGGTTCAGAATGAAAGGGCTATGGCTAGACCACTGAAGAAGCAAACTTGAATATCGCAAAACATTGTGATTTTTCAGGATCTGACAGCACAAAGCTCCTGCAGGTGTTTGATTTCTCTTTCAGGCAAGGGTGCAAAGAAACTACGTGATTTTAAAAAAGTGGTTTTGGGTTTTACTTCCTAGACCATTTCCCTTAAACCACGTACTTCATATGAATATATTATAACAGTAACTGTCCATAAGTATTTAGTGTATTTTGAATTTATCCAAGGGTATGAAATTGTTAATTATTTATCAATCTAGAATTCAAAGAAAGAGCTTACTCTTATTAAGCCAAGTATGTCTGGGGCATCGTGTAGATGTGTGTGACTGTATGGAGAAGGCACTCTTCACCATTCTAAAAATTCTTAAATCAGTGAAGTCAAAAGTGAACCATATTTTGGAAAAGAATAAATGTAGAAGAAAGGGAATACAGTTGGCTATAGTCTCCTCTCTGCTAGTAATCAGGAGAAATTGTGAAGAAAGAAATTCAAAGTTGGCTGGAAGGCAGCAGCAACAAGACTTAGGGGTACATTTTGATGCACTGTTTATCTGGATTACAGTTGGTTACATCATGGCTTTTCAGGCAAAAGTTTAAGATAACAGTGTAGATAAGATCTAGGATTTGAATTGTGTCTTGGCCACTTAATATTAGTGTAATCTTGTGCGAGTTACTTTATCTCAATGAACCATGGTCTCCTTATCAATAAAACTGAGGTGATAATATCTACTTTATTGAGTTGTTAAGGTCAAAATGAATAAAGCTTGTGGAAATCCTTTATAAGTGATACTATACAAATATTAGTAATATTACATATTGAAAAATCTCCAAATAAATCTCATCTTAAAAATTCTCCCAACATTTGATTTATAAAATAAATATATTGAAGGCTAGATCCCTAAACAACTTTGTTGGTAGAAAGTCCAGTGTCTCTTTCTTGTCCATGTATTAATAACAACGCCAATGGGAATACCAAAACTTAAAAGGAGTCTGTATCTGCTTTAGCCTTTATATTGGGAAAGAATTGGCCTTTCCTCAGTGCAGTACTGCCAACATTTCTTGCTGCGACTTGGTATTGCTGTTAAAAATTGATCACACACAGTCTGCCAGCTAGTGCTGGGTCACTGCTGATATCCCATTCAGATTGCCATGACTTTGCAGGAAGGAAAATCATAGAGCTTTAATCTTTCCTTTACATGGGCTTCCATTTCCATTTCCATACCTCTCAGGGTACAACCAGACTCTCAGGTCTCCATTCACTTCAAGTCCACTATCAACCACATCTGACTGAGAATTACCATTCTTTTCCTTTCCTGTCACTTCATGCTCTCAGGAGTAAACAGATTTTCTCTTAAACTACTTGTACTATGCATGTGCTCTATTGTCCTTCGGTGGGAGGCTAACTTCAGTGAATTTGGGATGATTTAGTTTTCTAAGAACAGGTTCTAAAATGACTCCCATGAACTCTATACCTATCTTTCAGGAGGAAAACCTTGAGCTATCTGCAGATTTTCCGCCACCTTTTTCACTCAAGAAGAGAAAACAAAAAATTTAAATTAAACCTTTAAATGTAATTATCCCTTCAGTAGGGTACGTAGTTAATTCGGTTTGCTATAAATCAAGAATCTGAGGACCCTATGTATTAGATGGGTAATGCAAAATACTGTATCAACCAAACCCTAGAATTTCAGTGGCTGAACACAACCAACTTTTATTTCTTTACATAAAGAAATAATGTGACATGTGACACAGTGAGAATCCAATGTGACTCCCTCATCCAATGGCCCTGTGTTTTCAGCCAATGCATTAAGGCAGAGAAGGCATATTGGTTTCTTACTTGACTGGCCTCAGAAGTTATACTACTTACACTCACAGTCTGTTGGTGGAAAGTACTCAACCTCTCCCAGATGCAGGCGGTAGGTATGAGGAGACTGGGAAATACGATCTAACTGCTAGCTGGCAACAAGCAAATAACATAAAAGGGAAACGTGAGTCTTTGATAGACAGCAGTGTATCTCTTCCATGTGATATTTATGCTTCTTCTCTCTGAGTATTTTAAATTTTGTTCCAGAGTAAAACCAGCACCAACTATTGTAACTTATCTGCTCTCCCATTTTGATGTAGCAAGAGAAAAAAATCAAGCCCTTGGTTCCAAATTTGGCAATAGAAGTTAAACACAATTAGGGTAACTTGAAGGGGGCCCAGCCTCATGTAGAATCCTAAGGAAGCTCTGTCCTTTGAATTCTGAATTTTGGGTTGCATGTCCTATGAGGGAAGATGTTACCAAAAGACTGAAAGTCAGAGAGAAACTAAGAAAGACTGATGCCTAGTAAAAATTCCTATGTCCCAATTTTGTGAGAAACATTGAAAGGTGTTAAGACTATTTTCAATGAATTGATTTAAATTAGCATATATTTATTAAGATATCTAGTTTGGCATTTGTATGGTTTAGGTGCTCACTGCATTCACTATGAATAAAATGTGTGATAATTTCAAAATGCATTATCAGTTGTTTCTCTAATTTGTTTTCTGATAGAAAAGTAAACAATGTATGAACTCTAAAAGACTTCAATGCAAGCGCAGATAACAAAGGACATTTTTCCTTCTAGTGCTTACATTTTGTTGAATGAGAGATATTTCCAAACTCATTTCTTAACTACTTGCCGGTTTTTTTTTTCCTTCCTTCCTCCCTCTCTCCCTTCCTTCCTTCCCTCCTTCCTTCCTTGACAGAGTTTTGCTCTTGTCGCCCAGGCAGGAGTGCAGTGGCACAATCTCGGCTCACTGCAACCTCCGCCTCCCAGGCTCAAGCGATTCTCCTGCCTCAGCCCTGAGTAGCTGGGATTACAGGCGCCCAGTTTTCTCTTTAAGTACTCCACACTCTTTCCAGGCTTCCATGTTCTGTGCTTAGATTCCCTCTGCTGGACCTTCCCTTTTCTAGCCTCTTGGCATAGCTGACTCTTCTCATCCTTTAAAACTGGAGTCCCCAATATTTTTGGCACTAGGGACTGGTTTCATGGAAGACAGTTTTTCCATGGATTGTGGGGGATGGTTTCAAATGATTCTGTTCCACTTCAGATCATCAGACATTAGATTCTCACAAGGAGCACACAACCCAGATCCCTCGCATGTGCAGTTCACAATAGACCTCGTGCTACTGTGGGAATCGAATGCCCCTGCTGCTCTGACAGGAGGTGGAATTCAACTGGTAATGCTCACTTACCAGCCGCTCACCTCCTCCTGTACAGCACGTTCCTAACAGGACACAGACCAGTTATCGGTCTGTGGCCCCAGGCTTGGGGACCTCATAAAAGCCTCAAATTTTCTCTCCATGAGCCTACTATCTAAAGTAACAGCCTTCTAATCTTACCATTGCCCCAGAAACTTTCCAGCAACTTTCCATCCTATTTGTTTCCTCTTTGCGTTTATATAAACATCTATAAAGATCAGCAATTATTTAGGCAGGCATCAATCTCTGGCTACATATTCATATATTCAGTTTTTCTAGAAGTGTAACTTTCTACTTTCTTCTAAAATGAAACTGAATTCCTGTTAAGAGGGTTCTAGGTCCCATTTCACTAGATGGCAGAAACGTTACTTCAGTAACTTTAGGAACACCCCTGCCTATTCCCTCCTCTGTCAGAATCCCACTGAAACTAAATTTTAAGGGTTCGCCAAATGCCCCTGGAGAGATGTTAAGATGTGGTGTGTGCATGTGTGTCAGGGGGAAGGGGAGGATGGGATTTTGTTGTCTTTTTCTGTGAAACTACTGAAGCTGAACTTCGAGACCCCAGCCATGGCCTTGTATTCAATTTTGTATTTTTCTATTAAAAGAAAAAAATCTTCAAATTGTGTAGGAGTTAGGCCCCGCAAAACCCTAATCTGCTCCTGATAATATTATTAGAAAGGCCATAGAGCTAAATGCTGTATTTTACACTAGCTTATTCATCCATACAAGTATCATTGTCATTTTGGGAGCTTCAAATTTAAAGAAAATGTAGCTTTTAGACAAATTGATTGCTTTGATATCTTTGTCACTGGAGCGATAATTTTTGACAGTTCTGATGAGACATTTATCCCTCAAAAAGGGAGCCTGTGTGATCATGGTGGCTGTGTTTAAAAAGCTGATGGGCTCTCATGCAAAAGGGAGGTGAAATATGCTTTGGTAACTCCAAAAGAACAAACTAGACAAAGAAGAAAAGGAAGAAGGAAGCAGCATTATGAGGAGACCAGATATGTACCAGGGACTTACATTTCATCATTACATCTCACACACTGAGAAATGCATGATAGGTATTATTCACACCTTTCTACAGGGTAGAAAACTTAGAAGGATTAAAGCTTCTTCCCAAGGTCGCTCATCTAGTAAGTAGCCAAGCAGTCACACTCAGTTCCTTATGAGTCTGATTCTCTCCAGCTGTAAGACCCTGTGGGATGTGTCTGCAGTAGTGTGATGTGCTTAAGAA
The DNA here is from genome assembly GCF_009828535.3 of Hylobates moloch. NCBI lineage: Eukaryota > Metazoa > Chordata > Mammalia > Primates > Hylobatidae > Hylobates > Hylobates moloch. The sequence continues at coordinate 38,827,745 of NW_026652280.1, forward strand.
CAGCACTGTTTTGCAGTATAAACATTGCATGTATGTTGTTAATAATAAAATAATGATGTTCCTTAGATTTTAGGTGGATTTTGTATTCTAGACATATTTTGGAAACATCCCATACATTTTGGCTGAATGGCCAAACAAATAGACCAATGAAACAGAAACAAGTAGATGTCTACACATAAATTACCTTTATATAAGTGGACAGGGGGAAAAAAAAAACTGTATGTTATAATGCCACCTATGACCATAGGAGAACCATTCTGAAGAAACATCAAGAAAATAAGAATGAATTATAGAATGTGAGTGGAGATGACGGGGCTGGGAGTCTTCTGGCCAGGGAAGAGAAGGCTGCTTTAAAAAGAGGGACAGAGGAATAGTGGGAGCAATCTAAAAAACAAACTCACAATGGAAGGTATAAAAATAAAATAAAATGAAGCTTTTCCATTATTTTGAGTCCCACAAGAAACATGCAAAACAACGACTTGCTGTCAGAATAAAACTCTGAGTGTTCCCATCAGAACTAAGTTACATTAAACAGGAGCAGCTCTTGTGGTATTATGCTGCTGTCATTTCTTGGTAAATCCATGTCATTAGCATTGATTTCTAGAGGAGAGATTAAAAGAGGTTTAGTTAGGAGAGTAAGGCAGGAGTGGATATTATCCAAGCCAATGCGGCTCTGGGTCTCAAAGATGACATTTTCCTCTCTGCTTCATTAACTTGCAGAGCTTGTTGAGCTTTGGCTGTTTCTAATTAATTCTTTTACTGGCTTTTTTTTGAATGTGTATCATCGCTGGCAAACCATATAAAATGAAGAAATCTCTCTAAGGTTTTACCCTTTTAATTATTATTTTTATTGCTTAAATGAAGCTCCAGAATTGCAAATGTTGACATTTTGGTTTATTCTAGTCATTAGAGTTTTCAAAGAGGGGAACAAAAAAGAAAAAAGAAAGAAAGAGGAGGAGGGAAAGGGTAAGAAGGGGAGGTGGCGTTGAGCAGGGGAAATGAGGTGAGGTTGGGTCTCAATTGCAGAGACAAACACTGAAAAGAGAAAAACAAACTGGTTTGTCAAATGTGACCTCCATGATGGTTTTGCCCTTTTAAAAAAGAGCAGGAAATGAAATATCACCAGATGTAATTCCTACTGGTCTCTTACACCAGCCAGTGCTCAGATTAAACAGGGCTTGCTCTTGTCTGTGCCATTTGCTTTGATTTGAGTAAGTAGTTCCTAGCAAATACACTACATGTTTTTTTTTGTTTGTTTGTTAGTTTGTTTTTGTCACTGTTGCTCTTGGATATTGGAAATAAGGAGAATAACTTTGGAAAAAAACAAACTTCAATCAAAGCAAATTAGTTTACAAGAAAATTTGCTTTGGTGATCCAGAGAGCAGTTTCTTAGAAAAGTCAGTCGTGGCAACCCTGAATCACTTTCAACTAATATTAATTGAACATCTATGTAAAAAAAAAAAAATCTATACCGGACATGTGTCTAAACGCTGGAGGATGTGTGTATGGGAGGAGTGTTATGAACAAATTTCAGAAAAAGCTCTCTTTTGGTATTTTACATTGAGTTTTTAATATAAGTTAAATTTAAATAAAAACAGTACTTGCTGTTACCAATAGTTTTCTTCCCAGATATTGAAGAGAAGTTTGATTTACGAGTCTGTTTTTGAAGTTAAGGCATTTTTTTTTTCTGTAGAAATGTGTTTCATACATGGTGTTCAGGGCCTCTAAGTGCTCACAAAAGCATATTTAAGTAATAATGTAGCTGAACTATAGTCATATCCTAATAACACTATGGAAACTAAATACAAAATGCAGCAATATTTCTATGGGATAATGCATTCAGAATTTAAATTTGCATCTCCAGGAATGGCTGTCCACCTGCTGTGATGGGAAGGAAATTATCTTAGAAGCAGGCCATTAGAGTGCCTTTCACTTGCATGCAGAGCTTCAGCAGGGCAGGCGCTGTAGAAATGTAGAAGTAGGTACAGAGGCAAGGTGGGGAAGTGTTGGAGCATCCTGGGGAGGTGTCCTGAGAAACTGAGGCTTCTGGTCTGTACTAAACCTGGGAGTGTGGCTTGGCCCAGCCAAACCTTGGCTGCTAGGTTGTTTTTCATCCGTGTACCCCAGGGAAATGCTGGATTTTTCTTCTTGAAATCTCCCAGAATTGATCTCACTGCTTCTCTCTCTCTTTTATTTTTATGCCATTCTGAAGGGATTGTATACTTCCTTTAAGAATTTTTTGTGCTTTGTTTGTTTGTTTAAGCAACTTATATGAAAGCTAAGATGATGTGTAAGAAAAGGCTCTTTCTCCTACTTCCATCCCCATCTCTTCTTCCTTAACTGCTTATTCTCATCTTGCAGCTTAGAACCTAGAGAAAAAGACTAAATCTATGCAGAATAATTTACGTTTCAGAGAACAAGCAGAAATCACTCATGCCCTCCCTACCCAGGAAAGGAGGAAATTGGGAGATAATACAACAAGTTAAAAACAAGCAGCAATAACTCATATTTATTGATTGTATACTGTGTGCCAACTGGTATTTTAGATAATTTATATGTATTAACTCATTTAATCTTAACAGTAATCCTAAAAGTAAGTACAATTATTATCCTTGGTGTACAGATGAGAAAATTAAAGCACTACCTAAGATCACAGAAGTTCACAGGTTAATGCAGATTTTTACACAGTGTTGAGGGGGTTTTATGAGGACAAAGAAGACTGCTGCTGAGAGGACGAGCATTGAGACTAGGACACCCAATATCATTATGCAAAGATAGGTCTTATGAAGATAATTTTCTATGTCCCTCCAGCCTCCCTTTTGTATTAATCATCCCCTACATTCAATTTAGTCCCTGCTAGTCCAAATTGGCTCTAAATTCTAGGAAGTTAAGATGAGGGAAGATTTGCAGAGCATCACTTCAGGTGTGCAAGAAATACCTTTTCCTCATTTGCCTATAACTTAACTTCATTTTTAAACGTAATTCCCCATTTCACCAGAATTTGGAGAATATAGCTTCGTTGTTCTTAAAGTCTCCCTAAGGTGATGTAGGATTCCAGGATCTTATTTACAGGTTGAAGTTTTGAGAAAGTGATGATACCCTATCATCTGTCCATGTAGGCTACCTCAGAGACATCCATTATTCCTGAATACACGATATTTTCAGGTTCCTAGCTCCATGCAGCCTCAGATTCATGCTTGGGGATTGGGAATTTTGACTGAGCCTGATAATCCCATGCCCAATGCCCACATACCCTACTTTAGGGAGCCTTGACGTTAACCAGCAGTGCTGCCCAGATTCAGGGACTGGAGCCTTGTGGCTTTGGACCTCCATGATTTTCTCTCCTTACTTCCAACAAAGCTTGGGGGAGTCTCCTATCATGTGGAGGGGCGCAAGTGGATTTTCCTTTGCACATTTCTTCTTACTACTTCTTTCAGACCATATCCTTATATCACTTAATCTTTGAAAATATTCTACTTATTCTGAAGGATTTTGTCTTCTGGGAAAAAAACTATCAAAAATACCTGTAGGCTCCTCTAAACTTCCACTTCCACCCTGGCATGTTAACAATGGAATCAGAGAAGTCATTGTAAAAAGGGAAGAGAAAAGGGGTTGATGAGGAAAACACAAAAAGATTTTGTTTCCATAATGTTAATATTTCAAATTGTTTACCAGTCACAGTAAGAATGAGAAGGGATTCCCAGGTAGAGGTAAAAAGGAAGTGTAAAAGAACATGTAAATGAAACAAACTCCATGTGGCAGCAGCAGGTAGGAAATGGGGATTTCTGCAGCCACAATTTCTGAGAAGGAAGAGTAGTCAGTCTCTACTCATCACGTGTAATTTGGGTTGGGTCAAGTAGAGTTCACTAAGGCAGCAGAACAGAGTCAAAGCAGCCCTGGATAAGCATAGCTCTCAGACATGACTTCCCGTTCTGGCCCTACCACAGACTGATAATGATAACTTGTGAATGGATTTTAGATTTCTTCTGCAGAACAGGGAAGTTTTATTCTTGGATTCACTTGCTTCCTTCAATTTCTGAACCTGTACTATGTGTATGCAGTATGCGTGAACTTGAAAAATATGGTCCACCCTCTTAGATATTGAAAATGAAGATGTCAATCTTCTTAACTGGGAATTATAAAATGACAATATTCAGTGTGTTTCCTTTACTCAAAGAATTGACATTCTCAAGGTAAAAAAAATGACCATTAAAAGTAAACTCAGGAAAGCAAAATATTGTTTTCTTTGCTTTTCTGTCCTGATTGTAAATGTCACCCTCCCTTGCTTTTATTCTTGGCATGAGCTACAAAACTTATTTTTTAGACTCCCCCTCTCTCTTGTTCCTCTTTCCCATCTCTGTGAAATTAGTCCCAGTGAGACCATGGCCATGAGTACAAGTGTGTAGATGACCCACTGAGGAGCTGGTGCAGCTTCTGCAGCTGTACTAATGAACCTATTCTCTAAGTGCAGAGCCATTGGCATAGAGCAGCCGCGTGTTTCTATACAGCACAGATTAATTTTCCAGGGTTATTGAATGGTCCAACTCTAAATTGTTTCCTTTCAATTGTCTCAGATGCTGGGCTCTGTTGTTCAGCTCCTTCTTAATAAAACCCAAGAGTTCCAGGCTTCAAACTGCATCTGCCTTTTTGTTTTGTTTTGTTTGTTCATATAGTTCCCTTTAAGTATCTACAGCTTTACAAGGAGACCTGGCAAGAGTGGAGGATTTTTCATCAGTCAAAGTTATTTCTTTTCAATAGATCTTGTGATTGTGTTTAATTATTTTTCACCAGTGTGTTTTTATTTTATTTATTTTGCCTCTGTTGGGAAGCAGAGGACGATTAGAAAAGAGGATGAATCTGCTTGTACTTGGATGTGTCCTGACATAACCATCAGGTGTACTGGCAAAGGAAGATACTGAGTTTGAAGAAATGCTGGAAAGCAGTATCCAGAAGAATATAAATTAGAGATTAAAAAATGTCTGGTTTTTTGAGTCAAACACCTTTGACTTTCATGAAGATCATAATGAATACAACACAGAAGTAATCCAGTGTTGATAAGTGTTTCAGTTTCGGAGGAAGGAGGTAAATAGGTGACTGAGGGGGTTGAAATTTGCGGTTGAGTTAAACTTCTTCCAGGCAGGTGGCTAAACCTTGACAAACTGCCAAAGCAGTTAATAGCAGGCACTGTTGCTCAAGGCACTCTTCCATGCTTTTAACTTTTTCCAAACTGAAATATCTTGAGCAAAAATGCTGCCAGCAATTGCCATCAAGAGGATTGTAAGTGACAGAAAGAGAGTTTGAGTAAGTGTCTGAGCCAGTTGAGGCAATAGGTGGGCCTTCTGGTGATAGAGAAATGGCAAGGAACAAGGTGAATGGGAGTGGCTGCATGAATATGAGTGTCTCAGGAAAGCAAAGAATTTACTCTTTAATCTTCCTAGAGGTTACATACAGAGTGAAGTGCTAGTAATCTTGAAAGCAGGGGTAATGCTCATTATTTTACTGGAGCATTTCCAGTGTCTAGTATATAGTTATTAATATTGAACATTGATTGAAAAGGTGGAATAGGATCCAACTGGAGTTAGAGTGGAAAAGAAGGGCATAAGTCAGCTGAATTAAATGGTGACAAGCTGTGAGTAGTTCCACTTTGTTTTGAAAGCTGGAGTTCTTACTGTGGAGGCCTGGCTTCTAGTTCCAGCTCTGTTGTGTCTGGCCATGTTACCTGAGCTTCTCCAAACTTTAATATCCTCATCCGTTAAACAAAAATGACAACAAAGAATAATTCAATCATGTTTAATGTAACTTCTGTGGGTGATACTGTATTTTCAAAATGGCAGCTCCTCAGAGAAATAAGAAAAGAGGAGTGTGTTATAAAGTTTAAAAATAATACAGAAATGTAAACATTGCAGTTAGAAATTTTTAGCATCATGGAGGTTACCTGTCCACAGGGGAAGGTGAGCTTTGCAAAACATCCCCGTCTTCATTAACGTTAACATGATTGAGAATTTCTTTTAAACTCAAGCAATATAGAATTTTACCTGTAAATGTTCCATGTCAAAATGAGAGCTTTAAGCAGGAGAAGATTTGAGAGAGCATGGGAGCTTTGGGTGAGTTTTGCGGGACTTATATTAATAGCTTTATTTATTTGTTTCATTAGTGTCTGGAAGATTATTTGTTGGGAATAAAATTACCCTGAGTTTTTCTCCTTGGCCCTGTTTTCTGCTTTATTTACCCTCTTGGGAAGTTTATGTGAATTGGACACGTATTCTTACAGACTGACTAAGGAAAATCTTAGTATGTAGCTTGGAACAAAGATGAAATAGTATCTTCTTTTGGAAGCCTAAGAATGCATAGGGAAGACTAAACATATGGCCACCAGGATAGCATGGTTACAAGTTATTCAGAACAGAGACCAGCCCTAGAAAACTCCTTATCTTCTCAAGCAAACTGCTTTACCATGAGCCAAAATATTTTCCTCTCAACATCACATTCTAATAGCTCAAATTCATACAGCAGTGTAAGTAAAGGGTAGCCAAATATTCTATGAGGATAATTTGTTCAGGGGTTGGTGGAGCAGTAGATGCCACTCCACACAAGGTCCATATGATTAAAACTTTTGCTCTTTATCATAATCTTTTTATAAGCTGGTCCTAAAATAAAAGTTCATTTAGGAACTAGTCAGTGTATTTATTTTATTTACTTTAATTTGTCTTATTTTGTTTGAAAGTATTTATATACAATCTTAACAGGAAATATAGATTAAAATAATGATATTAACAAAAAAACACGGTACTTTGAATTAGAAGATTTAAGTTCTGGACGACTGCCTTTGGGCAATTCAATATCTATCAGTTTTTTTGTTCTCTTTTCTTATTTTATTTTATTTTATTTTATTTTATTTTATTTTATTTATTTTATTTTATTTTATTTTTGAGACAGAGTTGCACTCTGTCACCCAGTCTGGAGTTCAGTGGCCTGATCTCTGCTTACTGCAATCTCTGCCTCTTAGGTTCAAGTGATTCTCCTGCCTCAGCCTCCTGAGTAGCTGGGATTACAGGCACGCATCACTATGCCTGGCTAATTTTTTGTATTTGTAGTAGAGACGGGGTTTCACCATGTTGGTCAGGCTGGTCTCGAACTCCTGATCTCGTGATCCACCAGCCTTGGCCTCCCAAAGTGCTGGGATTACAGGCATGAGCCACAGCGCCCGGCCTTCTTTTAAAAAAAAAAAAACAAATTGTAAAATAAGGGAGACAAAAATAATTTCCATGAATCTTTTCAGTCCTAAACTTTTCAACAGCCTATAATTAAGAATTGAGTTATATGTACAACATTTCAGATTCAAAAGAGCATCATCCCTTATTCACGAGATACTCAACATTCAGTTTGAGGCTGTAGAAGATGTGGTTGTATAAGTAGGGTTGGGCCGACCTATGGAAAACCCTAAATCCTGGAATAGGAATTCTGATTTGTTGAGCTCGATTTCATCATCAACCTAATAGCATAGAATGGACTACCTGGAGAAGATGAATCTGAAAGACTAAAAAAGTGTTGATTATTAGTATGATAATTATTTTACCAATCTGGTTGCAGTCCTCACAGCATTCCTAAGATAGACTCTATTATCATTTCTCCCCTATAGATCAAAAATTATAGACCAAAGTGTCAAGGAATCTTCTCCTACATTCTCCAAGCAAGTTAAGTGACACAGTCAGGATTTGAGCCCAAATCTCACAATCAGACTTTCAAAGCTAAAAGAATGTTAACAGTCACCTACTTTAATAATCAAAGTACAAGACTACTTTGACAAAATATGTGGTTTAAGAATCTTCTGTTTTAAATAAAAATGAAGACATATTTAGAAGAGAGATTTTGCAACTATATGACCAAAAGTTCCCTTACCAAAATACTTTTTATTTTTTATTCTGACATAACCTAAAAAGGGCATTCTTTAGACACACAGTAACACTGTCAAAATCTGTTTCTTTTATCTCACTTCTTTTTTTCTTAACCATTGTCTTTATTTGGTAGTAAAAATTCTTCCTGCATCAAGTATTAATACCGGTCACTTTTTTTCACTCAGAGTATTCAATAATCTCTACTTCATGATGTCTTGCCTCAGTGGCACAGTCTTACTTATTTTTGTTTATTTCTTAGCATCCTAGAAGTAAATTCCATGAGCGCATCATTAGCTTGTTGGCCTTGCCATTGTACCATCACTTTGATGAAATTGAGCTACTACATGGTGTGTCTCTCTTCTATGGAGAGAGCCACTGGGTGAGGGTGAACAGAAGCTTCGTACAACAGCCATATAGGTAAGCCACCTTGGAAGCAGATCCTCCAGCCCCATCAAGCTTTTAGATGACTGCAGCCTCAGATGACATCTTCACAGCAACATCATAGAAAGACCCAGAGCCATCCAGCCATGCTGCTCCCAAATTTCTAACCTACAGATTGTGAGATAACAAAATCTTACTATTGTTTTAGGCTGTTCTCTGGCCACATCTCAGTTACTTTTGTGTGTCTTCTTTGTCTTCATCTTAATGTTGGTGTTTCCCAGCTCATCATTGTGGCCCTTTTTTCTTCTCCAACTGTAAAATGCCTTGGAGACATCTCTTCCACTCCCATGATTTCAATTGCCACCATTATGTTGGTGTTTTCTAAATCTGTATTTTCATCCAAAATGTGTACTCTGAATTATAGATCATATATCCAGGTTCCTTCTGGATAGGGCCACTTGGGTACCTCAAATTCATGTCTAAAATTAATTTCAATAACAACATTTCTTGCCAAACATATTTCCCAAATGGGTATTCACGATTTTGGGTGATCACTTTATCATTCAATCTATCATCAAAATTAGAAATTGGCAATTAATCTCAACTTCTATAACATATATAATAAATGTCCCTTCTGGTATTTCTTGCTCAATATCTTTTTCACTTATTTTATGTTTTTCGTTTACAAATTACCCAAGTATTTAAAAATTTTATAATTTTATTCAGAATTATTACCATATCCCACTAACTGGTCTTCCTGACGCTTGTCTTATTCTTCTCCAATTCAGTCTTTATTGTGCTAAAATGAAAATCTCATCAAATCACCTCCCTGCTTAAACATTCTCCAAACCATTCATGATAAACCATAAAATCATTATTTAAGATATCCAAATTCTTTATAATGTATCAATTTCTTGGCCTATTCTGCCTGGTTACAAACCACCCCAAAACTTAGTGGCTTAAAACAAGAAAGTTGTTTATGTTGCTCCACATTAAATACAATTTTTCAGGGCTAGTTACAGTCAGACCACCTCTACTTTACTCAGGGTCAGCTGAGGCAACTGAAAGGCTCTGGACTGGATTCATCTGAGGGCATCTATGGGGGCATCTGGGTCTTTCTATGATGTTGTTGTGAAGATGTCATCTGAGGCTGCAGTCATCTAAAAGCTTGATGTGGCTGGAGGATCTGCTTCTAAAGTGGCTCACCCACATGGCTATTGTAGGAAGCTTCTGTTCGTCTTCACCCAGTGGCTCTCTCCATAGAGAAGAGATGCACCATGTGGTAGCTCAGTTTCCTCAAAGTGATGGTACAATGGCAAGGCCAACAGGCTAATGATGTGCTCGTGGAATTTACTTCCAGGATGTTAAGAAATAAACAAAAATAAGTAAGACTGTGCCACGGAGGCAAGACATCATAAAGTAGAGACTATTGAATATTCTGTGTGAAAAAAAGACTGCTATTGATACTTGATGCAGGAAGAATTTTTACTACCAAATAAAGACAATGGTTAAGAAAGAAGTGAGATAAAAGTGTATTTGTTGGTCAATGTTGGCTGTTGGTTGGGAAGACTCACAGAGTTGGGTCAGTCAGTAAGAACACCTGCTCCAGGACTCTTCAACTTGCTTCTTGGCCATCTCATAACACAGTGAAAAAGATTCAAGGGAAATGAGAAAGGCAAGTGGAAGCTGTATTCTTTTTATGACCTATCCTCAGAAGCCAGTTATAATCACTTCCTTTATACTCCATTAATTTGAGAAGTCACAAGCCCTCCCAGGTTCAAAGGGATGAAAAAAGACTCTGCCTCTTGTGGGGTGAGTAGCAAGTTTCTGGAACTCCATGTGGGACCAGAAATATTGCTCTTGCTGTTTTTGAAGAATTCAATCTGATGCACAGTACCATTGTTTAATTCACTGGGCATTGTATTTTTATACTGTAATATTTCTGAATTAATTGCAATTTTCAACACAGATAACATGCTTGATGTAGTTTCCTCCATATATGTTCATCCATTTGAGTGAATTGTCTATCAATCACTTATTTCTTATCCCCTCTTCATCCTTCAAGATTTAGTTTGGCTAACGTTTTATCTTAAATGCTCTCCCTATATCCCTGGCCTCCAAAGATTGCTCCTCTGGGATCTTTTAAAACTCTGTTTTTACTAACATCTTCTTTCTGTTTTCCCAATATTATATTTTACTAACTTGAATACTCCTCTGTTTCTTCTATTGGACTCTAAGTAACTTGAGGTCAGTTCTACATCAAATTTGTTTGTGTATGTTCTTTGCTAAATGCCTAAAAACTAGTAGGAATGCTATAACTTCCAGTTAAATATTGAATGAATGAGACTGCAAAGAAGCTTTGGGATCCTGCTGCCAAAGACCTTGTATGTCAGAATGGTGTTCAGAATGTATCCTGGGCCAGCCTACTAAATCTTTGCCTTCATGAATTAATGATGAGCATTTATTTTGATGGCATTAACCAAAGAAGGATGAAAAAACTAACATGATGGCAGAATGATATAGGATAAGCCAAGGGTAGGAGGTAGGCTGCTGCTGATGATCCATAAAAGGACAACAGCAACTCTCTCAAACAAGGTATTATATGCAGGTAGAGAAAAAGACTCAATGAGCTTTAAAATCTAGTTGCAATCATATGATGCTATTAAGCATTTTTTTCTAAAGGGCTACGGTTACACTGTCAAGACAATTTCTAAACTAACCAATTCCTGACCTGACTTTTTGGAAGCTGATGAGTCACATACTTATAGACTTAGAGGCTTTACTGGTGTAGGTCATTTGTAATACTCAGTGCTTGTAGTTTAAATTAGCGTGGCTTTTACAGATCCCTTAATGTGCATAATCTGACCCAATAGTGAGATGGTTTTCAGAAAGATAGAGAGTTAAGGGAAAAATATATATGAAGTGATTTTTGAAGATTTCCCAAGTGCTAGCAGACTAATTTGAAGGACCTTAACTGAATTCTGATCAGAACCTCTCCAAATCTCTCTGTCACACCTAAATGTGGCCACCTGGCCACTCCATTGTAATATTTTCAAATATGACTCAGCAATGGGGATGTTGAATTTGGTCTCAAACCTGACTTTATGCTGTAAAAGAGAAATGGACAGTGATAGAAAGGAGAACAAGTTTGATTGGCATTTCCTAGTAGACAATCAGTGAACACATCAATCACATGATTTTATGTGTATGTGAAGAAATAATGCTTTCATTCCAAATAACTGTTTAGCATTCATATATAGTATTTTGATTAAAAAATGATATTCAGTTAGAACCCATTGTGATCTAGATAATGTAGAGATATAAAGCAAGATAAATAGTTATTACTCTTAAGACATTAACAATTTGAAATACAAAATAGATGAGAAATTAGAATCCATAGCAGTGTCTGATTATCCTATATAGCAGTACTATTGCAACACTAAACTTAAAAGACATTTTGAACGAAAGAGAACTGAAGCTACTTCAGCCAAGCACTATACATATTTTATTTCATCTATCACAATAATGCTTTAAGGTGTTATCACATATTCAGATGAGAAAATTGAACTCACGTGTTTGAACAAAGCTCAAATTGGAGCTTGGTTCTCATTCCAGAGATATTTCTTTTTCTAAGTTGCCATCCTGTCACTTTTTTTTTTTTTAATGATAGTATGGACTGACAATATGAGTAATATAGACAGTATGAGTGATAAAGAAATGAATATTTTTGGAATATCAGATACTTTTTTTTTTTTTTTGAGATGGAGTCTCACCCTGTCGCCCAGGCTGGAGTGTAGTAGTGCGATCTCTGCTCACTGCAAGCTCCACCTCCTGGGTTCACGCCACTCTCCTGCCTCAGCCTCCTGAGTAGCTGGGACCACAGGCGCCCGCCACCATGCCCGGCTAATTTTTTTGTATTTTTAGTAGACACACGGTTTCACCATGTTAGTCAGGATGGTCTCGATCTCCTGACCTCGTGATCCGCCTGCCTCAGCCTCCCAAAGTGCTGGGATTACAGGCATGAGCCACCGTGCCTGGCCAGATACTTACTTTTTAAACAAACTGAAATCAGTTTGACTTCATACCCAAGATAGAAAATTAGCCCAGCCTTGAAAGATGAGTAGGTTTGGAGAGGTGAAAACGCAGACAGTAAAATGGGGAGAAAGTCACGATTGAACAGATGCAGATGAGAAAGAATTCAAATTGTTGAAAAGCAGGTCAATGGGAGTCAATGGGAATCCTTCCCCCTACATCACCAATCAAATAAATGAGTTGTTTAGGGTAATAAAAAGGTAAATAATTTGAAAGGGAGGTACTGCCCATGGAGGGTCTTGATACCAGGCCAAGGAGTTGGTACCGTAAAAATGTGTATATTTTCTCTTGACAACAGATTATTCTTTTTTTTCTTTTTTAGCTAAAGGTTATTTGATATTACACAGTAGAGTGGATGTACAGTCTTTATATTGCCCATGAACTGGAGATGAAATACTACTTTCAAATTTTTAAAATTAAGGTATTACAATTAATGGCAGCATTGAAATGAAGAGTAATGACAGATTCAAATGTAGGACTGCTTCCCACAAGAGCTAAGCCCACTCTTTGTAAGTCATCATGGAATCAAACCTTTCCCAAGCTATGTTTCTATGTCTGCCTTTTGGGAGGACTTGCCATGTAAAACATCTAGGTTAAAAGTAACTCATCGTAATATACAGTGAGGGGTCAAAGGGAAAATGATTCCAAGATTCCATTCTGGTCTCACCGTTATCATCCCACTACCCTATATCCCCAACCATCCCCTACTAACTGCTGGGCCCAACAGTTCCATGCTATAAATACAGCAAAACATCCTACTTTTCAGTTCACTCAAACACATAAGTACCTTCAACTCTGGGGGCACTTAGATACCTGAAAGGTTCTTCTCTCTTTTCCTAATAGAAAAATCTAAAGTCAGCTAAATGTTCTTTGTTTTAGCAAGCTTTATTACCCTATTCTCCTACCTGAGTATCTTCATATTGGTGCATACCTGTTAAAGCATTTATCAGTGAATGTATTGCATAATATTCACTTTTTTCTGCCCAAATCTGAGTCCTTTGGAAACAGCTCATTTTGTTAAGCTTTTTTTTTCTGTTCTCATCCTCAGTGTTTTACTGATGTTTTAGAATAAATAAATGTTCTGAAGTCTGTGAAATTCTCTGTATTTTAAATCACAATGATTGAGAGAATAATTCCAATTGATAAAAATACATATGAAATATAGAAGAAAACCATTCATTTATTTTTATTTTGAGTAATATTATTTCTAAATGGGAATCTTGAAGGGATGAACTGGAAACCTGTGAGCCTTAAGAAATATTATGGTTTTGCTGTCCATCTTAGGCAAAGTAAAACTGAAATCTGCTAGCCTGGGTTTTCCAACAGGCGTGTATGGGGAGGAGGCAATGAGGAATAAGAGAGAGAAGATGAAGGAAATTCCAGCATGAAAGTAACATATTTAGCTCAAGCAGAGAGAGCTATTAAGTTAATGAGAAGCCCTACATGCTCTCAGCTTATGTTACTCATGGAGGAACTGGGTATAGCCCCGAGTCTGGAGGCAGTGCAGGAAGCCACGGGATACCCCATCGCCGCCCCTCAATAATCATATTGGTAGCACAGAGGGGCCTTTTTGATGTGGCTTCTGCCATGGAGCAATACAAAGACACCTAAATATGACTGACTCCAACACGCAGGATTGCAGGCTCCCTCCTGGCTTCCACAACATAAATGGCCTTTCAAGCAGCAGGAGCTCGGGGGACCAGGCTGGCTTTTGACAAAACTGTAGAATCAGCCAACCTGTCTTCGGCACCCTCCCATCACTCACTTCCATTTCCACGCTGTTTCCCTCTCCTGGAGCTCAGTGCTCTTTCTCTGCTCATCTCTTGCTCTCAGGCAGGGAGTTGTCCAGTTGCAGAAATATGAATTCAGAAACTGGAGCTCTCCTTCTCAGCCTGTTGGCTAGGTTTCCTTGTTCGACCTTCGACATCTCTGTTCCTGGGATTTTTTTAAACACACGCAAATAAAAGAGTGACACAGAGAGGACCTCTAAAGAATCTTCTGTCTCTTCTTGTTTAGGACATTATTTGAATTAATGGTGAAGGTGGAAGTCTCACAGTAAAACCAGACCATTGGTGCATTGTTATTGGTTTATAATTAATTTACTTTATTCCTTTCTCTTCTCTTTTTCCACCACTAGGAACTGCCTTTGAGGCTCAGACCCACCTGTCTACTTCTTCTACTCTTCATGCTTTTTCACTGGAGGAAATCTAGGAGTCATCCAGCATCCAGGGAGAATACTCAGAGGGCGGGAGTGAGTCAAGTGGACCCAACCAGGCTTCTTCTATGGAGGGTTAAAGCCAAATCGACCAGCTACTCAAGGATCTGTTCAAAATTGGAAGCATGAAATAAATAGTACATCCTCATTGAGGAATGAAGCAAGGGAAGATGGGGTGGGAAAGAAAGTGTGGGGAACTAAATCAGTGTGGGTGATAAGCCAGGGTTAAGAAGAAAAAGGCAGAGGACACAGCAGCTGGTCTGGGATCCACAGCAATATTCAGGATTTTCCCCGCGTAGATAAAATTGCTGCTTAAGAATTATTTCCCTTAGTGAGCTAATTATTTTTCTTCCATGTTGATACCTAGACCCAGGTTTCAGGACAACTGGCTGGTGGAGTGTGAGCAGAAGGGGTTAGATGGGTCTGCCCTTCTGGAGCAGATGTCTGGCCGCAGCAATTCTGGAGTCTCTGAGTCTGTCCTGAAGCTACCTCTTTGAGGTGAGAGATGACTCAGCCAGGGACCAGATGGAACAGGGATTTTACAGGCCTGACTTTATTTTTTCTTTTTCTTTTTTTTCTTGTCTTTGGCCTTGCCTTCACTTCTTCATCTTTGTTTTCTCACCAAAGTCAGCAGCATGATGTAACTGAGCCCCAGGATGAGAGTGGGGTCAAGGTTAAGGTATAGCAGAGGAAATCATCATGACTACTCTCTTTTCCCACATCATACTCTATCTATGGCTTACTCTCCAAATGAAGAGCTATGAATATCTAACTGGGCAAATAAGCCTAGGGCCTGGAGCTCAAGATTTTTTGGTGACTTAGGGATACAAGCTTAAGTTAGTAGTAAGAATGCCAGACTAGGACAAACATTTTTCCCTCTAGGTAATCATTAGTTTCACTATCTTCATTGGAAAGTTGTCTTCGGTACCTCTCATAAAAAATGGAACAGGGTGCAGACGTTGGTTTGACAGTTCTGACCCAGAAACACCTTTCTCGTCTGGCAACCTAGTTTCTCAGGGATTGAAGAAAGTTCATCAACACTTTAGAAAGTTCCTTGGCAAGATCAAAAGTTGTTTGAATCAGGCCCTGAAGGTTGATTAATAGCTGCTGGTCTCCCTTTTCAGCACGGTGGCCTGCTTTTTTTTTTTTTTTAAATCCCTGCCAGGGTCTGAAACCTGATAGGGATCATCTTCATACAGCTGAAACAAATGTTTTATCATGCGTGGTACTATATTCCCTCCCTCTCCCTCTTTCTCTATTATCCAGTAACTTTGCTGTGGATAAGGTTGGTAAGACATCATCTGGATTAAGCAATCAAATTAAAAATTCCGAGCAGAGGCAAATGGTGATAATGTGCCAAGTGATAAATTGCAATTAGAAGAACACAGTGTCTTTTCTGTGAAATTCATTCTAAAAATACATAACCTGAATATGTTCATGAAGAAAAAAACCAAGAAAACTCAAATTGAGGACATTAAACAAAATAATTGACTTGCAAATCTTCAAAAATATCAAGGTCAGACAAGTCAAGGAAAGACTGAGGGACTTTTCTAGATTGAAGGAAACTAAAGACACATTACAACTAAACCAACTCATGATCCTGCATCAGAGGCTTTTGCCAAAAAGGGAACTACTGGTACAACTGGCAAAACTTGAATGGGCATCTGTGTATTGGCTAATGGTAATATATCCATATTAATTTCCTGCTTTCCTGCTTTTACAGTGGTTATGAAGGAGGATGTCCTTGTTTGTAAGGGCAGCTTAAATATTTGAAGATGATTGGCTGTCACATCAATAACTTACTCTCTAGTGATTGATTGAGAAACATAATTTTTTTGGCTTTTTTTTTTTTGAGACAGAGTCTCGCTCTGTTGCCCAGGCTGGAGTGCAGTGGTGTGATCTCAAGTTTAAAAAGCTAAAAAAAAAAAAAAGTCTGTATTCATAGACATAATGGTTCCAGGTATTGTTTTTTGTTTGTTTGTTTGTTTTTTGAGATGGAGTCTGGCTCTGTCGCCCAGGCTGTAGTGCAGTGGTGTGATCTCAGCTCACTGCAAGCTCAGCCTCCCAGGTTCACGCCATTCTCCTGCCTCAGCCTCCCGAGTAGCTGGGACTACAGGCGCCCACCACCATGCCTGGCTAATTTTTTTGTGTTTTTAGTAGAGACGGGGTTTCCCCGTGTTAGCCAGGATGGTCTTGATCTCCTGACCTCGTGATCCAACCGCCTCGGCCTCCCAAAGTGCTGGGACTACAGGCGTGAGCCACTGCACCCGATTGTTCCAGGTATTAAAGTTCCTTTAAGGGTCCCCTGTCCTTAAAAAGAGAATAACTTATGTGGGGTTAATGTGCATTTATTTTAGAAGGCAAATATTTAATATGAGGAAAATAGAATACTTTCATCGAAAGACCACTGAATTGCGACATCTGAGCTTTAGTTTCTTACTCTGCATGGGCAGAAGCATGTGTGACAGTTTACCTCTGACACTCAGCTTCCTCACGTGTAAATGGGTGGCCACTCTCAAGCTTTGAAAATTTCACATTAATAGACAGAATTTAAAGTGCTTAAAATACCCTCACAGGTTGAAATAAAGGATCATTCATCTTTGAGAAAGCTATTTTAATTGATTTTTAGATAAGAATGGATATGTTTTAACCTTCTTTATAATGTAACTGAATTTATTTCTTACTTTTATATTTTTTGTATCGACACAGACTCAGGTTAATGTAAGTTCTGTTTTCAAAAACAAGTGGAATTGCTCGGTTTGACTAATGTTTAAGACATGGGGCTTAACGGTAAGGTTGCACTCATCTCTCATTTGCGACACTGACAGAGGAATCTACAAATACTCAGATTGTCCATGTAAATAATGTGTTTTCCTAACCTCTTTGTTATAGAAGAATCATGGATTGAAAAGATGACTAAGAAAGGAAAAGAGGTTTATCAAACTAATTACATCAAAGAGAGCTGAAGTTGTCGCGTTTGTGCTCTCAATCAGAAAAGTAATATTAGTCATCCGAGAAAAGTGATTCCTCTACCCACACCACCAGGCAACCGCATATGTGCTTTTGGCACCATAGATCAGTTGGCATTTTCTAAAGTTTTATAGAAATCGCTTAATAAATTATGTATTTCTTTTTCTTTGCTGGCTTCTTTCATTCAGCGTAATTACTTTGAGATACATCCAGTTTGTGTATATTGATAGTTTTTTTTGTTGTTTTTTTGTTTTTTTGTTTTTTTTTGAGATGAACTCTCACTCTGTCGCCCAGGCTGGAGTGCAGTGGCACTCCGCCTCCCGGGTTCACGTCATTCTCCTGCTTCAGCCTCCCGAGTAGCTGGGACTACGGGCACCCGCCACCATGCCTGGCTAATTTTTTTGTATTTTTAGTAGAGACGGGTTTTCACCGTGTTAGCCAGGATGGTCTCGATCTCCTGACCTCGTGATCCGCCCGCCTCGGCCTCCCAAAGTGCTGGGATTACAGGCATGAGCCACTGAGCCCGGCCGATAGTTTGTTTTTATTGCAGGCAAGTATTACACAGCTATACCAAAATGTGTTCATTCATTCACCTCTTGAAAGACAATTGAGTTGTTTCCAGTTGGAGGAACTCTTAGAAATAAAGCTTCTGTGAACGTTCTTTTACAAGTATATTCATGATCATATAATTTTTTTCTTCTGGTTAAACATCTAGAGACAGAATGGCTGAATCATATGGTAGGTATATGTTGAACTTTTTAAGAAACTGCCAAAGTATTTTCACCAGCAATGTATGAAAACCCCAGTTTCTTCACATTCTCACCAAACTGGATATACCTCAGCCTTTAAAATGTTTGCCAATCTGACAGGTATGTAGTAGTAAACCTTTATGGTTTTAATTTTGCATTTCTCTAATGACTAATGATGTTAAGAGTCTTTTCCTATGGGTATTTGCTTTTTATACACAGTCTTTGGTGAAATACCTGCTGAAATATCTTACTTATTTTTTAAACTAGGATGCTTGGTTTCTTATTATGGAGTTTCAAGAATTATTAATATAGATATAAGTCAGTGATTGTATATATGTCTTGCAGATATTTTTATTGAGGCCGTGGATGTCCTTTTCATTTTCTTAATAGTAGCTTTTGAAAAACAGAAGTTAATTTTTGTGTGTAATATGAGACATGTTTTTTTTTATTATTATTATGCATATGACTATTCAATTGTTCCAGCATCCTTTATTGACCTTCTTGGGTTTCCAAATAGATAAAATACAAGTCTCAATTTCACCAAATAAATTTCCCAGTTTCATTACCATTATATTTTAATTTTAGTATATCAAATACTCTTTACAACTGTCTTCTGAAGCACTCAATAGAAATATAAATGTATTACAGGATTTTGGTATGGTTTTATAATGTAATATATAACTCACCTTTGATAGTATTGTTCTGAAATTAATAACCATTAAAAACACTATGCATGTCTTTTTTCTTTCATAATATTTATTTTTATTTTTAATCTATTTTTTATTTTTAATTTTTTAATCATCTTTTATGTTCAGCGGGTACATATGCAGGTTTGTTACCTGGCTATGTTGTGTAACACTGAGGTTTGGGCTTCTAGTGAACCCATCATTGAAACAGTGAACATAATAATCAATAGGTAGTTTTTCAACCCTGTTTCCTCTCCCAACCTTCCCTCTTGTGAAGTTTCCAAAGTCCATTTTTTTATCTTTATGTCTATGTGTATCCATTTTTAGCTCCTACTTACGAGTGAGAACATACAGTATTTGGTTTTCTGCTTCTGAGTTATTTTATTTAAGATAATGGCCTCCAGCTCCATCCATGTTGCTGTGAAAGACATGGTTTTATTCCTTTTATGGTGGCATAGTATTCCATGGAGATATATATATATATATATATATATATATATATTCATACTTTACATATGATATAGATATATCTGTATAATTCTTTCTTTATCCCATACACTGTTAATGGGCACCTAGATTGATTCCATGACTTTGTTATTGTGAATAGTGCTGCAATAAACATAAGACTGCAGGTATGGGTGTCCTTTTTGAAACAATTCCTTTCTCTTTGGCTGTATACCTAGTAGTAGGATTGTTGGATTGAAATAGTAGTTCTATTTTTAGTTCTTTGAAAATCCCCATACTGTTTTCCACTGGAGTTGAACTAATTTACATTCCCACTACCAGTGTATAAGTGTTCCCTTTTCTCTGCAACCTTGCCAACATCAGGTATTTTCTGAGTTTTTAATGATAGGCACTCTGACTGGTGTGAGATGATATCTCATTGTGGCTTTAATTTGCATTTCTCCGATGAGTAGCAATGTCAAGCATTTTTTCATATTTTTGTCGGCCGCTGTATGTCTTCTTTAGAGAAGTGTCTGTTCATGTTCTTTGCCTGCTTTTTAATGGGGCTATTTGTTTTTTTCTGCTATATATGTTTATTGTACTAAAAAATCAGTAACACACTGTTATCCACAAGAGTATGCCCACAGTAAATGCTTTTAGACTGTTGAAATGTTGTGGTTTTTAATGCATGAACTGAGTGTTCTATCTCTTCCTCATGGTCAGAGTGTCAGTTACAATTCTAAAATGCCTCAGTATTCCTATGCTTAGCACAGTTAACTGAATTTTATTTCTTTCTTTGGGATTTCAGATCCTCAATAGTTAAATAGTAAACATCATATGCAAAATTTAAGTGATGTTTTTAAGAAACAATATACAGCTTTAATGCAGAGATTGCATGATAGCCTTAATGGGAACTTTTGTTTTTTTCTATTTTCTAGTAGAATTTAAGCTGGTTATCTACCCAAACCTTGACTTGACCAAATCTGAGGAGAAGAAGTGGTATTTTCTTACTTGTAGATGGCACTTTGTATTTTGCAAAATAATTACACATATTAACCCATTCAATAAGCATTACTATATATTGTCTATGTTGTCTTACTTAATTTCCCCACCACCATACAAGTGGGACATAAACAATCATATAACTACAACAAATATACACATTATGTATATACTATATACATCTTCATATTCACAAATCTTGAACTGATGTTTAGCATTTCATTTAATTATGAATGAAGGCAACAAACCATAGTTCTGTTAACAATACCTTGACTTTTTCACCAACAGAAGTCACGTTTATTTTCAAATCACATCTAACTTGTTGCAGACATCCCAAAACATCACATCTGCTAATCATTTTAATATAATAATTGTGGTTATTAAACGGCCTTGTAGCTTGCATTTTTAAATGTGTTAAAATATATATACTGCTATGCCACACATTTATTGGTTTAGTTTTTTTGTTGTTGTTGTTGTTTTGACAGAGTCTGTCTCTGTCACCAGGCTAGAGTGCAGTGGCACAATCCCGGCTCACTGCAACCTCTGCCTCCCGGGTTCAAGTGATTCCCCTGCTTCAGCCTCCCGAGTAGCTGGGACAACAGGTGGACCCCAACATGCCCAGCTAACTTTTTGTATTTTGGTAGAGACGGAGTTTCACCATGTTGGCCAGGCTGGTCTTGAACTCCTGACCTTGTGATCCACCTGCCTCAGCCTCCCAAAGTGCTGGGATTACAGGCGTGAGCCACGTCGCCTGGCCGGTTTAGTATTTTAGTAACTGCATTTCAGTATAATTGGTTTATTTTGAAATCCTATATATTGGGTTATAGCCACTACAAGTTTTAAATGCCTTTGTTTCATAGCATTTCACACAATTTTATACTGAAAAGAAGTCCAAACTGCCAAAGGGGTCTACAGAGTAAGAATGTTTAAGAATTCCTAAAATAGAGTTACATACAGGATCAAGTAAAGACATTAAAAACATAGTGTTGAATGATGAAATAACAAATTAGGTTGAAATCTAAAGTGCAATACCATTTATGTCCATTGAAAAATCAGTCACACCACATTAAAAATACATACAAACAGGCAAGCATACATACATTAAAGAGAGGAAAGCGACGAGTAAGTGCACATGTGAGAGTGAGCTTTAGGTAGAAAGATCAGGTATATAAGATAAAAGTAATGAAATAAAGACCATGCAAAAATCTATGATGCTAGGTGTCTGCATAGGAGGGTCAAAAAGGAAAAATAAAATGAAGATTTTTATGTTGGTTCGAGACCCATCACCTCTAGTAAGCCACTCAATATCCAAAAAAATCCCTAAGAGAGAGAGTCCTTTATCTCTGGATTTACAACAGTCAGACTCTACTTACGTAGGATAAGAAGTATTTCTCTCTCTCTCTCTCTCTCTCTCAATAGCAAGAGGTCTAACATAGGTATGCTCTTGGAGTTTCCTTTTTCTGCTCTCATCAATGGAGCCAAGAATTTTTTTTTTTCCATCACCATTTGTCACTTCATCAACATTTAAAGCAACTCTTTTTTTCTAAAATATGTGGGGCTTGTCTTCTCAGCACAAATGGCCTTCGAATAGCTTCTAAACAAACCAAAAAAGTGTTGGTCCATGCGTGTGCCTGTACATTGATGCAAAGTGTAAGTATATACTATTTGTGTACCAGAGATCACATTCTGTATTCTACATATATTCCTCACAGCTCTTCATTTCAATCCTGACCACATAATGCACTGCTTCACAATATTTGTTAACTGAAAATACATTAGAATTGTTTGACAGCAAATAAGACATAATTTTCTTTGTATAAATTATGGATTTACATCTTTGGCCATGGGAAAGCCATATAAATACTTCCATACATGTCAAGATTTCTTTTAGTAGATTTGAATTAGTATCCTATATTCTCATTATTTGTCAGAAATATGCCCTTTTCTCATCAATTTCATGAATCTGACCCACGGCAGTTTATCTTGAGACATTTTATTGGCATATTAGTTTGTTGGCCACACTTTTCCCTTGACAAAGCTGGTGACTCTGCATTCAAATGTTTGTCTTGGGAGCTGAACAATGAAAACACATGGAAATATGGCGGGGAACAACACACACTAGGGCCTGTCTGGGATGTGGGGAAGGGGGAGCATCAGAAAAAAGAACTAGTGGATGCTGGACTTAATAACTAGGGCATGGGTTGATCTGTGCAGCAAGCCACCATGACACACATTTACCTATGTAACAAAACTGCACATCCTGCACATAAGCCCTGGAAGTTTAAACGTTGAAAAAAAAAAAAGAGTGTTTCGTTTTTCTCTATATGAAATTTGCTACTTTTAATTCACCAGAATATAAGTGCTATGAGGACAGGGTTTTTATTACTCTTAATTCTCTTACATATCCCCACTGAGTTATTCCTCAATAAATAGTTGTTGAAGCAATTATATGAGCAATAAAAGAAAATATAAGATAAATTGCATTTTTTTAAATTTCCTTGTAGTTTATGTTTCTGTTATTTTAAATTTCCCATAATGTGTAAGGTTTCCCGTACAATTTTCTAATAAAATATTTAAAAACATCTGTTTATTTTTTTTCGGTGGTTTCCTTGCTTACAGCCTAGCAATTCTTGACAAACTATGGTGATTATTTTTAAAGCTTATTTAGAAGCTGATGAAAGGAGAATAACATTACCATCTCTAATTTGTTCTAATTATTTAGAAAAGAAAACTTATTACAATTTACTAGTTTAAATCACATACTGTATGCTGCTTGTTTAAAAAATATGTTAATTCCAGTGAGAAAATATGCAAATTTTCAATATATTCTGACAATAATTACTTAATATTTAAACTCATGTGGAGATATCTGTATATTGTACTTTTATGATATTTTATCCTAAAAATGTTTTCCTATCTAGCTGTTGAAATTAAGAATAGATATTTTATGACTAATCTCCATCATATATTGAATTCCCAATCCAAACCTTTTAATACCTGTATTAGTTACACAAGTTTTCTATCATATAAACTAACCACATTGCCTACTATGAAAGTTCTCCCCAGAAAGTGATTTGGGCAGACTGTATGGCTAACCAACTATTAAAATCAAAGCTATATGAAGTATATACAATTTTTTAAAATAACTGATTAAGAATATTAAAGGAAACAAATCTACGTGTATTTCAGGGTAACCAATGGATGTGATTTATTAGGGTATTGAAAAAGTGTGGGACAATGTTAAATCCAGTTATTCAAAAAGGACGAGAAAATGGGAATACAAAACAAAAGTGTATGAGCTCCTAGAGAAAGTGGATAATTTAATTAGAAAGAAGTGGACAGAAAAGTTCCATTGTAGGAGGGACAAGAAGAGTGGCAAGAGACCAGTTTTATTAGGTCAGCCCGTTGCTTGCCAATCTTATTTAAACTTCATCACCTTCCAGATTGGAAGGGTGAGTTTCTAATTAGCTCCTTTTTCATCAGTCAAGGCTCAATCGCTCTAAACAATCTTTGGGTAATGATCATATCCCCACTTTGATCAACTTTGGGGAAACTGCAGAGCCAAATATTAAACAGGTGCTTATGAAATTTTGCTCAACCACCTGTTCTCTCGACCCCTGGCTGACCCAGTTAACAAAGACCAGTGTACTTCAATTAGTCCAAGTGATACCAAATATAACCAACCCTTAATTAACACTGGGCAGTTTTCTCTCAATCTTGCAATCTGATTTTCTCAAATTAATCTTTGGTATATTTTATATCTCAATGAAAGAATCAAAAAGAACTTGTAACTCGAACCTAACATAATATACGTATAATCTTGGCTACAATAATAAGGCCTATAATCCTCCCCCACTTAATTTCCTATTCATTTAATTTTTTCATATTTCATTTGCCTTGGGGCTAAAACAACTGTTTGTGTAGAACTGTTAAAGCATTTTCCTTATGCTAAAAATAAATGTCTCAACCTTTGCTGCCCATAAGAATCATCTGGGGAATCAGTAAACAAGCAGAATCCCAGATTCTAGGTCTCACTTCAGAATTACAGAATAAGCCTAGGCCGGATGCAGCCTAGGGACTGGTTCACCAAATTCTCCAGGTAACTCAAGTGTAGACCAACACCTGAGGATCATGGCAACAAACTTTTATTTAGAGAAAACCAACTTTGAATGAAGCATCTCAATTTTTGGTTGAATATTTATTTCATTGTTTAACTGTAAAATAATACCTTTATGTAGGGTAATGAGACTATTTCCAGCAAAGAAAAATCCCATAAGAGGTAGATGAAAAGTGTCTGGGACAGATAAACAAAGAGATAAGAATTACTCTTTAATTTCTCTCCATGCTCATTTCCAATTTGTTCATCCTTTTATTAATTGTTAAAAAAAAAATCAGTTTCTATCATTTTCCATGAAAAAATATATAGACATTTATTTATATATGCACACATATAAATGTATATATGCAAATGTATATATACATATATACTATATATAAATGTATATATATATTTATACTATATATAAATGTATTTACATATAGTATATATAAATGTATTTACATATAGTATATATAAATGTATTTATATGTAGTATATATAAATGTATTTATATGTAGTATATATAAATGTATTTATATGTAGTATATATAAATGTATTATATGTAGTATATATAAATATAAATAGTATATATAAATTTATATATACTATATATAAATATATATACATTTATGTGTGTGTGTATATATATATAAATATGTATATATTTTCCTGGAGTGTGTGTGTGTGTGTGTGTGTGTGTGTGTGTATAAGCACATTTGGAGACCAGATAAATGCCATCTCTACATGATGGAGTTAAAATGTTGCAGTGGTTAAAGGTTTGTGGTCGGGAGTCTAATAGCCTGCATTTGAAACCTAGCTCTACTGTGTACCAAGTGGGCAAAGTTCTTTATCCTGTCTAAACCAGTTGCTGCTTTTTCACCTGGAAAATAGGGTTAATGGTACATATTTATTAAGATTAATGTAAAAATTAAATGTTTGGCTCATAGATATTGCGTCATGTATGATTGTTTACTGACAGATAACAGTGTTCTCTCACTTCTTTTTACTGTTTATACCACGATATATTTAAAATTTCTCTATTAAACTTGAAGTTTGATTTTTTATTACCTAGTATTATAAGTACGTAATATGCATAAAAATTTCTATTTCTTAAAAAGGAATGTTTCTTCTTTAAGGGCAGGCAATATTTATTACTACCTTTACGGTAACCAGTAGAAAGGCAAATGCTTAATGCAACATGTGCTCATTAAATATGCATTGAGATGAATTACAATACTAACCAAGTAAATTATATATGTGTGTGTGATATGTGTGTGTCTGTGTATATTATCTACCATTGTATAACAAATTGCCTGCAATTAGCAGCTTAAAACAGCGCACATCTACGACACATATTGATTATCTCAACATTTCTGTGAGTCAGTAATCTTGACACAGATTAACTGGGTCCCCTGTTTCAGGGTCTATAACAAGGCTGCAATCAAACTTTGGGCCAGGGCTTCAGGCTCCCCCAAATGCCTGACTTGGGAAGGATTCACTTCAAAGCTCACTCACATGGTCATAGGCAGAATTCAGTTCCTCTCAGACTATTGGACTGAGGACCTACCTCTGTTCCTTGCTGGTAATTGTTCAGAGGCTGCCCACAGTTCCTCACCACATGTGACTCTCCAGCTTGCTTCATCAGAACAAGCAGGAAAGAAATTCCAGGAAGAGACTGTTGAAAGCAAGATGGAAATCACAGTCTTTTGTACCCTAATTATGACCATACTTTATTCTAGGCAAGTCTCTAGGTCCAGTCTATGCTCAAGGGGAGTGAATTACTCAAAGGCATGAATACCAGAAAGCAATGATAATTGGAAGCCTTGTTTATGTTAATTGGAAGCATTGTTTATGTTAAAAATACCACTATACATGTACATGTTTATGGTAAGGCATACTTAACACTTTAAGTAGCTGGGGGGTAATTAATAGGGCCATTCTTTTTTGTTTGTTTGTTTGTTTGTTTTAATTTTACTTTAAGTTCCGGGATACATGTGCAGAATGTGCAGGTTTTTTTACGTAGGTATATATGTGCCATGGTGGTTTGCTGTACCTATTGACCCAACCTCTAAATTCCCTCCCCTTGCCCCCCCACCCACCAGCAGGCCCCGGTGTGTGTCAATTCCCTCCCTGTGTCCATGTGTTCTCATTGTTCAACTCCCACTTAGGTGTGGGAACATGCAGTGTTTGGTTTTCTGTTCCTGTGTTAGTTTGCTAAGGATGATGGCT
>NW_026652280.1:38854607-38858964 GCF_009828535.3 Hylobates moloch
GATGTATATTCCTTTGGGTATATACCCAGTAACGGAATTGCTGGGTCAAATGCTATTTCTGGTTCTAGATCATTGAGGAAGCACCGTACTATCTTCCACAATGTTTGAACTAATTTTCATTCCCACCAACAGTGTAAAAACATTCCTAATTCTCCACAGCCTCACCAGCATCTCTTGTTCCTTGATTTTTTAATAATCACCATTCTGACTGGCATGAGATGGCATCTAATTGTGGTTTCGATTTGCATTTCTCTAATGATTAGTGATGTTGAGCTTTTTTTCATGTTTGTTGGCCATTTAAATGTCTTCTTTTGAGAAGTGTCTGTTCATATCCTTTGTCTACTTTTTGATGGGGTTATTTTTTCTTTTCTTGTAAATTTAAGTTCCTAGTAAATTCTGGATATTACACCCTTGTCACATGGGTCGATTGCAAAAATTTTCTCCAATTCTGTATGTTGCCTGCTCAATCTGATGATAGTTTCTTTTGCTCTGCAGAAGCTCTTTAGTTTGATTAGATCCCATTTGTCAATTTTGGCTTTTGTTGCAATTGCTTTTGGCATTTTTGTCATGAAGTCTTTGCCCATGCCTATGTCCTAAATGGTATTGCCTAGGTTTTCTTCTAGAGTTTTTATGATTTTGGACTTTACATTTAAGTCTTTAATCCATCTTGAGTTAATTTTTGTATAAGGTGTAAGGAAGGGATCCAGCTTCAGTTTTCTGCATATGGCTAGACAGTTTTCCCAGTACATTTATTAAATAAGAGATCCTTTCCCCATTGCTTATTTTTGTCAGGTTTGTCAAAGATCAGATGATTGTAGAGGTGTGGGGTTGTTTAAGAGGCCTCTGTTCTGTTTGATTGGTCTATATGTCTGTTTTGATATCAGTACCATGCTGTTTTGCTTACTGTAGCCTTATAGTATAGTTTGAAGTCAGGTAGCATACCTTCAGCTTTGTTCTTTTTGCTTAGGATTGTCTTGGCTATATGGGTTCTTTGATTGCATATGAAATTTAAAGTAGTCTTTTCTAATTCTGTGAAGAATGCCAATGATAGTTAGATGGGAATAACATTGAATCTATAAGTTACTTTGTGCAGTATGGCCATTTTCATGATATTGATTCTTCCTATCCATAAGGATGGAAATTTTTCCATTTGTTTGTGTCCTCTTTTATTTCCTTGAGCAGTGATTTGTAGTTCTCCTTGAAGAGGTCCTTCACTTCCCTTGTTAGCTCTATTCCTTGGGATTTTATTCCCTTTATAGAAATTGTGATAGGGAGTTCACTCATGATTTGGCTCTCTGCTTGCCTATTTTTGGTGTAAAGGAATGCTTGTGATTTTTGCATATTGATTTTGTATCCTGAGACTTTGCTGAGGTTGCTTATCAGCTTAAGGGGTTTTTGGGCTGAGATGACAGGGTTTACTAAACATAAAATCATGTCATCTGAAAACAGAAACAATTTGATTTTCTCTCTTCCTATTTGAATACCCTTTATTTCTTTCTCTTGCCTGATTGCCCTGGCCAGAACATCCAATACTATGTTGAATAGGAGTAGTGAGAGAGGGTATCCTTGTCCCTTACTGGTTTTTAAAGGGAATGCTTCCATCTTTTGCCCATTTAATATGGTATTTGCTATGGATTTGTCATAAATAGCTCTTATTATTTTGATATATATTCTGTCATACGTAATTTATTGAGAATTTTTAACATGAAGGGATGATGAATTTTATTGAAGACCTTTTCTGCATCTGTTGAGATAATCATGTAGCTCTTCTTGTTTAATTTATCCCTTTACCATTATGTAATGCCTTTCTTCATCTTTTTTGATCTTTGTAAGCTTAAAGTCTGTTTTGTCAGAGACTAGGTGTGCAACCCTTGCTTTTTTTTGTTGTTGTTGTTCTCATTTGCTTGGTAAATTTTCCTCAATCCTTCTATTTTGAGCCTATGTGTGTCTTGGAATGTGAGATGCGTCTCCTGAATATGGCACTCCTATGGGTCTTGACTCTTTATCCAATTTGCCAGTCTGTGTCTTTTAATTGGAGCATTTAGCTCACTTATATTCAAAGTGAGCATTGTTAGGTGTAAGTTGGTTCCTGTTATCATGATGCTATCTGTTTTTTTTGCACACTCATTGATGGAGTTTCTTCATAGTGTCATTGGTCTTTATAATTTTGTGCATTTTTGCAGTGGCTGGTACCAGCTTTTCCTTTCCATATTTAGCACTTCTTTCAGGGGTTTTCTTTATTAGCCATATTCCTGATGAGTAAATGAATGGAGTGTAGAAAAATTACAGGTAACCCTTGTCCAAGCTTTAAAAAATAGTTAAATTTAGGATGAACATTAAAGAATAAGAAGAATTTTGAGAGACAGAAATGGAGATAAAGTGAGTGATCTAATAAGATCACTTTTTTGTTGTCCATTGCAAAACATTCTTGACCTCCAGATTAAAAAGAAGGAGAAAGAGAAGGAGAAAGAGAAAGAAGAGTAGGAGGAGGAGGAGGAGGAAGAGGAGGAGAAGGAGAACAAGTGGAAGAGGAAGAGAGGAAGGAAGAGAAGGAGGAGGAGGAGGAGGAGGAGGAGAAACCTAAAAGACTAATTAACACCATGGAAAGCACTTTGGAATTGCTTTCTAAACTTGCTATAATGAAAACAAATGGACATTTTGATTAAATGGATATCATTAGGATGGTATGTTATGAGCTCAACCCCTGGTTTAATGATCTTATTAAGACCAAGAAAAATTCATTATGGACTCTCAGATCAAATCATTCATTTTACAGAGCCAAGGGAAAAAGACTATCTGTTTCCTCGGGATAGAAAGACTCTCTTGAATGTAAGTAAGAAAAAGAAGAAATTCAGCACTGAGAAGTGTATATAACTATCTTTATTTCAAAGTGGGGAAAAGCGTAGTCAAAGACAACAACAGTGAAAAACACAGACTGGGGTGGAAAGAATGTAGGTCATGGAGGAGCTTTTGCTTCCAATCATTATTTGCCATATTTGCCTCAGCCCATCCACCCCAAAAGGAGAAACTGTGTGATGATGTGATAGGGTGGATAAACTGGGATAATTACAACCTCATCACTTTTACTTGGATTAAGCAAGAGGATTAAGACAAAATTGCCAAGGTATGTAAAGAAGACAGATTACAGACAGGAAATAAAGAGAAGCAGTGGTGAGTAACTGGAATAGAATAGCATGAGAACCAAAATAGGAGAAGGAAGTAGAAATGGAATGGATCAAAATTAAATCAGGGAGCATCCATGAGATTCCTAAGGAATGCTACATGCCACCAAGAGAGAGTGTTTGTCCCCAAAATGCTGTCATTGAGACCTGTACTATAAGGACTCGTTACACTGAGAAAGATGATGGAGTGTCTTTTGGCTGAGGTCTTCACCTAAATATTTGAAGAAAAAAAAATAAACTATTAGACTACTGAAGAACTCCCACTTGAAAGTGTTTAAGATCAATTCACCTAAAACCTTAAGGGCAAAACTTTAACAACACTGCCTGTGGCTTTGCCAATGGCAGTCTATTTTCTGTGTCTTGTCAGGGCACACTGAATGGAGGTTATGGCTAACTGCTCGCAGTCTTCTTTCATGTCTGTCTTGAACACAATACTTCAAGACAAACCATTTTGACATTGCTTTATCTGTTCAGGCTTGACTACATAGAGCATTAAGACCTCAGCCAGGCCGGGCGCGGTGGCTCACGCTTGTAATCCCAGCACTTTGGGAGGCCGAGGCGGGCGGATCACGAGGTCAGGAGATCGAGACCACGGTGAAACCCCGTCTCTACTAAAAATACAAAAAAATTAGCCGGGCGTGGTGGCGGGCGCCTGTAGTCCCAGCTACTCGGAGAGGCTGAGGCAGGAGAATGGCGTGAACCTGGGAGGCGGAGCTTGCAGTGAGCCGAGATCGCGCCACTGCACTCCAGCCTGGGTGACAGAGCGAGGCTCCGTCTCAAAAAAAAAAAAAAAAAGAACCATAAAAATGTTGAAACCTATTGACCTAGGCATCTCCTTCCCAGAAATATATACTATGACAAGGGTTTCCACCCTTTTTCTACCCATCCACCCAAAACAGCCCCACGGATGGCACATTCCTGGGTTTTGGAATAATGCCTATTAAGCTAGGATGGGAATCACGTACAATCCCTGTTTTGTTGCCACTCAACAAGATACATCCCAGTGAAGGAAGTTATTCTGGGAATCATCTGAATTAAGTAAATAATTCACCAAATGCAGTATTTCACTTATTAACAAATTGGTTGCAAGTTCCACAACCCACCAAGACAAGCATTCAAGACTTGGCGTTCAAGTTGAGAACTGCCATCCTTATGAAATAACTCAAAGGAATGAA
>NW_026652280.1:38859364-38886179 GCF_009828535.3 Hylobates moloch
AAAAAAAAAAAAAAAAAAAAAAAAAAAGACCTCAGCCACATGAACAGGGAAGGGAAAAGATAGAGGTTGAATCAGGCAGGATGATGGATAGAAAAATTAGACTAACTGTAAAGCAGCCCCTTTAAAGTAGTTAACTACTGTGCAAACTGTAAATTCTGCTTGATTAGATGAAGAATTAATGTCTGAGAATGTCCAATGCCGAGTGAGGTCCAACCAGTAAATTATGCTCAAACTCAAATCAACGGGATGCTACACGTTTTATTATGAGTGGAAACAATGGCTTAGGTTAGAGAGCAGGGGATGATAAAATACAACTAGAGGATAAAAAATGACTACAATGTCAAAACTCTACCCTTTGAATAGAGCAATAAATGAGGATAATAGCTGAATCAAAATAACCGGGCCACATGGCAGAGGAGTATATAAAGTTTGTGACCTTACGTACTCACAGATGCTAAGGTTTTACCCTCTGGCACAATGGAATGGTGATAGGTTCGCTGTCTAGAGAACTGAGCCTGTTGATATCTTTTTGCCCATTTCCCATCTAGTTGAGATGGAAAAAGCATCCATGGGTAAAACTAGCAGGATGGGAAATGTGGTAGTTGACAGAACACACTACCACATTTGATATAGGTCATTGCCTCTGCTTCTTTCTGCTGATGGGACTTCTTGTCTGCTAAACTAGACAGTCCCATGTGTTGTGCAATTACTTCTTCCAGTCACCTTTATATTACCTTGTTACCACTTCCTTCACAGCCAGGGTGCAGAGGGATCTTCTGTCTTTCCTGAAGACTAAATTTCATAACAATCTTCCCAGGAGACCTTGTGGTACAGTAGAGAAAGCACAAGATTTAGAGTCCGGCAGAAATTAAATTTCAATTACATAAATGTTTTTTGTGTTCTGTGTTTTACATAAGACTCAGTTCCTTATCTGTGAATGGATATAGTATTGTCTATCTTAGGGTGCTATTGAGATAATTAAATGAAAAATAAAACATTTAAAATCTCTAGCTCACTGGCTGACACTCAACAAGTGTGAATTTCCTTCACCCCACCTTATATCATCTTTGCCCTTCTCTTACATAGGGTTTCATGGGACTCACCTTCTGCCGGTTAATGTGCTCTATCTTTGTGGTCCTCCATGGCATCTTACCTTCAAGCACAACACATGCCATTGGGTATTGTTTTACTCAAGGATGGCCAGGTGTGTGCCTCTAATGGCTCATGGGGAAAAACAATCTCTCTGTTTAATCAAGGATGTCATTACCAACCAGATGGTTGAATATCTAGAATTAATCAGTTATTGGGTACCGTAGAATTTAAAAAACAGAAGGCTGCCAAGTTAAGACAGCCTTGACAATTTGTACATACCTTGAAATTTTGTATACACATTGGCAGAAGTAATATAAACTTTACATCATTTCCATCTTATTATAGAGTTGATACTAATTGGATCTCAATAAGCCTTGACTCTCGTTAAACGATGCAAATATAACCTACCTTTTCTTTCCCTTGCCAAGGTTTTTTTTTTTTTTTTCTGTTGTCTTTGTTGTTTGTTTTGATGTGTTTTATATTATTTTGTATTATTTGGTTTTGCCATACGATGGTTACAAACAGAAGAGGTTAAAATATTCTTGAAAATGCATCAATAAATAATTTATGTTGTCTCTTAATCAAATAACATAATGAATCAGGATGTTTGCATTTAGAATGTTACTGTGGCATTGTTAAAATAATATAAATTTGCTGATTCGTAGCTATGTTTCAGGGAATATGCCAAGTCTGAGAAGAGGTGATTTTCAAACATTTAGGACTATGTAAAAACCTGATTAATGCTTGAGAAATAGTCACAGAGCTGGGCCACTCAATTTAAATCAAAATATATGAAGGAGGTCCCAGAACTTCTTTTGATAGGAGAGATAAACCAGTTTACCTACAGAAGTAGGCCTGTTCAGTTTCAATGGATATATGGCAAGAAACATTTAGAGAATCTAAATCCCTACTAGAAGAAAAAGTAAAAAATAATTATATTGTGAAATAGTAGTAAGACATATGGGTATTTAATGAGGAAGCTTATTGGACTGTACACCAAAGAAACCAGCCTCTCATGGTGATGGGACCCTCAGAATAAAATGAAGAGGAATCTCTTAGGTAGGAATATCATCAAGTTGGAGAAATCATCATGGAGCCCTAGTCATCTTACAAGCAGGGCTTGAGCCTTCTGAGAGTATTACTCTGTTGTTTTTCCCATTGAAAGTTTAATGCAGTATCTCCGGAGTTGCACATTGACTCAGAGAACCCACAAAATCTCTTGGACTCCTGGGTGTTGCCAGGATGAGATTTTTCAGCAGGAGTGAGCCTCTGAAATTGAAAGGGTATCAGATGGACTATGTAGGAGTTTAGGTGTAAAGCTACTGGGATGATTTCAGGGTACCTCTTTTCTAGAAGTTTTAGGAGAAAAGCAAGCAAAAAAAAGTTTCTTGATTGATTGACATAACACCTAGGGACAAACAGTGTCACATACCCTCTGAATATAATATTTATGAAATTCCCCTTCACATTGTATAGCGATCCATTGATAAGGAGGAAGTTATTATATGTCTCTTCATAAAGTGGGTTGAGTGGTAAAGAATAAAAATGAGTGTCTTATTTCTACAAAATATGTGGGCTATTTCTGGATGTAAAAAAATCTAGTTTTTCTAAGGTAGCACTATCTCATAGAAATATAACACCTGGCCCATATGAAATTTTAAGTTTTCTAGTAGTAATATCAAAAATGAAAAAAGAAACAGGTACAAATTTTAGTTAAATATTTGACTTAGAGATAATCTCAAATTCATATGCAGTTTTAAGAAATAATATATTAAGATCCCTGTACCCTATATCCAGTTTCCCCCACAGATAATATCTTACAAAAATAGAGTACAATATCACAACCAGGATATTAATATTGATAAAATCCATCAATTTTATTCCTTTTTCCCCAGTTTTACTTTTACTCATTTATGTGTGAGTGTGTGTGTGTGTATGTGTGAATTAGTTTTATGCAGTTTCATCACATACTGGTTCATGAGTCCACCACTACAGTCAATACACAACAGTTCCTTCACCAGAAGCATCCTTCCTGCTACACTATTGTAACCACAACCACCTCCCATTACCTCTCCTGTCTCACATTCCTAACCTCTGGCAACCACTAACCAGTACTTCATGCCTATAACTTTGCCTGGTAAAGTTGATTAATTTTAATAACACAATTTATTTAACCTAGTATATCCAAACTATTACCATTTTAACATGTATCAGTATAGAAATATTAAGACATTTTATAACCTTCATATAATACCAAGTCTTTAAAATTGAGCTGAATTTTTATAGCACATATCAATTTAGATTAATGATAATTTGAGTGCTCAATGGCTGCATGTGTCTTATGGCTACTGTATTTAGTTCAGATCTAGGAGATGGATTTTTGCCCTAAATCTACCATATTATCCAATTTAGAGGTGTAAAATTTATGGAAATGTAGAAACCAGGGAATGTTGGAGAGTTGAAAACAATATTAATGTTTAGCATTAGGAATCTTATGTAAAAGGTTGTACAATACCCTAACAACATGAAAATTTTGTTTACAAAGAAGAAAAAATAACTTGATATAGGGTGACTATATATTTCAGTTTGCCTGGGAATAAGGAGTTCCTTGAGATATGGGTTTTTCACTGCTACGTAACCCCATGGGAACCCTAACCCTAACTTGATTGGAAAATCCTTGTAATGGTTAATATACATACGTACTTATATAATATATATCGATATATGCACCTAGATATGAACAATTTATATATGTTCTATACACAAGAGATCAGCAAAAATATTCATAGAAAAGTATTTTAGAAATAAATGTAGTAAATAGGGAATCATTTTTAAAAGTAAAGCTGAGGTATCACATTAAAATAATTGGCCTACGCAAAGCAGGCGTAGAACAGTAGGGGCTTGGGAGGGCTCTCAATTTTTTCATTGTGGAATTACAAACAAGACTATAAAATCTTAACATCTCCTCCATTTTTAAAATCCTGTAATGATAATTCCAAATAAGCCTTTGTACAGCCCACAATTACTACCGAAATCAGGAAACAATTTCAATATTCATGAAAATGTTCATAGAGGATCTGTGAAGCAAATATGACTTGGAAAGACAGGTGAATTTGGTCTATGTGAATGGAAAAAGGAGGTAATTTCTGGAAAATGAACAATAGGGAACTCAGCAAGGCACAGAAATGAAACAATTGAGCTAAAGTCTTTGTAGGAAACACTTCAAGCATGGGAAAAACTATTTTAAAAGAACTTTATTGATAGCCCTTAAATAATTTTTCTCTGTATTAATAACTGAGCAGTTTACATTTGCCAAAGATTTTATAAACACAAGTTATGAGTTTAAGGGAAATGGTCACTTGTTTTAAAACTTATTTTGGTTTAGATCACATATCATTCAAAACCTTTATCTATGTAGACAATAAATAATAAATAACTTTTGATGCTGGTGGGAGATGTGGGAAGGGGAAACTTGCCTTTCATTATTATGTCAGTTTCAAAAAGTTAATTCTTCTAGTACACCATTGTTCAAGTTCATGTTTTTATCTAAAAAAGGCTTTGATAACAGTCATAACAAAAGTTTCACTGGTGAATGGACAAGTCATTCCTTTACTGTTTCTGTGAAATAATGGTACCCAGTTACTTTTTCAAAATGTATAAAGATATTGAATCTTCGTATCCATGAGCACAGAATGTTTTTCCACTTACATGTGTCCTCTCTTATTTCCTTCAGCAGTTCTTTGTAGTTCTCCTTGAAGAGGTCCTTCAGAAGCAATGGGGAAAGGATTCTCTATTTAATAGATGGTGTTGAGAAAACTAGCCATATGCAGATAACTGAAACTGAACCCCTTCCTTATACCTTATTTAAAAATTAACTCAAGGTGGATTAAAGACTTAAACATAAGACCTAAAACCATAAAAACCCTAGAAGAAAACCTAGGCAATACCATTCAGGACACAGGCATGGGCAAAGACTTCATGACTAAAACACCAAAAGCAATGGCAACGAAAGCCAAAATTAACAAATGGGATGTAATTAAACTAAAGAGCTTCTGCACAGCAAAAGAAACTATCATCAGAGTGAATAGGCAACCTACAGAATGGGGGAAAATTTTTGCAATCTATCTGTTTGACAAAGGGCTAATACCAGAATCTCCAAGGAACTTAAAACAAATTTACAAAAAAAAAAACAAAAAAAACAAAAAAAAACACAACGCCATCAAAAAGTAGGTGAAGGATATGGAAATGTAGAAACCAGGGAATGTTGGAGAGTTGAAAACAATATTAATGTTTAGCATTAGGAATCTTATGTAAAAGGTTGTACAATACCCTAACAACATGAAAATTTTGTTTACAAAGAAGAAAAAATAACTTGATATAGGGTGACTATATATTTCAGTTTGCCTGGGAATAAGGAGTTCTCTATATATGTCTCTAAAGAAGACATATATGCAGCCAACAAACATATGAAAAAAAGCTCATCATCACTGGTCATTAGAGAAATGTAAATCAAAACCACAATGAGATACCATCTCATGCCAGTTAGAATGGAGAACATTAAAAAGTCAGGAAAAAACAGATGCTGGAGAGGATGTGGAGAAATAGGAACACTTTCATACTGTTAGGAGTATAAATATGTTCAACCATTGTGAAAGACAATGTGGCAATTCCTCAAGGATCTAGAATCAGAAATACCATCTGACCCAGCAATCCCATTACTGGGTATGTACACAAAGGATTATAAATCATTCTACTATAAAGACATATGCACACGTTATGTTTATTGTGATACTGTTCACCATAGCAAAGACTTGGAGCCAACCCAAATGCCCATCAATAACAGACTGGATAGAGAAAATGTGTCACATATTCACCATGGAATACTATGCAGCTATAAAAAAGGATGAGTTCATGTCCTTTGCAGGGACATGGATGAAGCTGGAAACCATCATTCTCAGCAAACTAACACAGGAAGAGAAAACCAAACAGTGCATATTCTCACTCATAAGTGGTAGTTGAACAATGAGAACACTCGGACACAGGGAGGGGAACATCACACACTGTGGCCTGTCAGGGGGTGGGAGGCTAGGGGAGGGACAGCATTAGGAGGAATACCTAATGTAGATGATGGGTTGATGGGTGCAGCAAACCACCATGGCACATGTATACCTATGTAAAAAACCTGCACGTTCTGCACATGTATTCCAGAACTTAGAGTATAATAAAAAAAAGAAGAAAAAAATATATAAAGAGAAACAGACAGAGACAGAGACATAAAGAGAGACAGAGATAGAAAGGGCAAACCTCGAAATGAAGCAATTTAGTTAGGTTCTAAATCGTGAGCAAGAGAGGAAAAGAAAGATGAGGAGTGATGATCAAGGTCCTAAATTTGGAATGAGATTCGTATGTGGGAAGTGAAAAGACTGTCTTCTCTAAGTAAAATATTCTTTACAAAGTTGGAATGATAGAATAGGACCAGATTGAGGAAAGTCGCATCAATCTGAATAGTTTGGAATTTATCTTCTAGGTAATAAGAAAGTACGTGAATTGTATGTGAAGTGACATCATGGGAGTGGCATTTACTCTCAGGCTAGTTTAATGCACTGCTTATTTCTCAAATCAGAAAAATTCTTCTCATTGTTGTTCTTTAAAATTATTTAAGAAGAGCCAATGCTGATAAAACAAACTCCTTTGGCCATCATTTTATCCTTGGATGAGAGTTTTTTACTCAATACATGCCTCAGTTTTGGAAAAATGGCTCCATTCATGGTAAGACATTTTCATTTCATTAATTTTGTTGCAATATTTTGGCAAAGTTGAACACCTTAAAGCATTAGAGTATATTTTGATATATCACAGGAAGCGATGTGTTCTTAACGTCGGATAGTATAATACGTAGCAGACAACACACAGCCAAGTCATAATCATTTACAGAAAAAGCACATTCAAACACATTTGAAATTTCAATTAAATACCCCCACTGAAGCTCAGATTACCAATTGTCATTAGAAGGCAACAAGTCAAGCTTGAACCTTAGATACTATTATAGTAGTAAAAATAACAATACAAATAAAATTACATTTCCACCTATACAACATGTAAATGAAAATTTAAGGTAAAAATTCATAATTCTATTTATCCAGATGTGTGGATGATGCCTCTTTTAACATCCCAAATTCAAAAAGTAAAAATAAAAGAATAACACATACCTTCCTATGAAATAAAATAAAAGTAAATTGTGATTAAGAATAGACAAAGTGAAAAATACATGGTTATTGCTTGATGAAATAACAGCAATAAAAAGTCTCCAATGAACTGTTTGCAGGAGAATTTATTCCAGTTTTCTAGAATATTATGGCTCAATGCCTCTATAAACACATTCAAGAATGTGTGCAAAATTCATTCAAAAACTTTATTAATTCCTTTATTCAAACATTCATTAAACATTCATTATATGACAGGCATTGTACAAAGTGTGGGGATACAAGGATATAATACCATTTATCTGAACTTTGACAAGTGTGAAAACTCTGAATAATTAAACCCTATGGGAAGAAGTGTCTAGATTTTGAAATTAATGAAATGAAGTATGAATATACTGGATACATGAATAATACTGACACTTTTGTCATTAATCTAGAGAAATAAGCATTTGCAATATTATTTTCTGCTTATCTTCTGCTTACTGATCTAGCTTGAGAAGGAAGAGGCTGACAAAGACATCTTTAGGTTTCTTACCCAATCCTCCCATTTTTTTCTTTGTAAATTACCCATTTCAACTCATAAAATAGGCTCCTATAGCTGTATTGTAAATATGACTGTACCCTTACTTGACCACTCTGATTGGAGTGAAGGAGGACACCTGATGTAGGAAAAGCAACTCCATTACACAGGCTTAGACAATCAGAATTCTCTTCTGGAAATTTCTATTGGGCCCCCCAAAATACCTCAGTAGCTATAGACAATAAACTTATAAGAATATGTAGTGTTGGAGATAGAGTGGTTGTGTTTGAGTTATGCTGAAATGTAACAGCAAGTAATCTGCAGGAACAGTGGTTGTGTTTGAGTTATGCTGAAATGTAACAGCAAGTAATCTGCAGGAACAGAGAACACT
The DNA here is from genome assembly GCF_009828535.3 of Hylobates moloch. Classification (NCBI taxonomy): domain Eukaryota; kingdom Metazoa; phylum Chordata; class Mammalia; order Primates; family Hylobatidae; genus Hylobates; species Hylobates moloch. The sequence continues at coordinate 38,867,571 of NW_026652280.1, forward strand.
GACATGGAAGAGATTGGGGAGGCATGTTTCTAGAAGTCATATTTCTGCTAGTCAAAATGGAAAATGGTCCATGGCCACTAAGGCATTGGTCTGCTGAGGCATGTAAAGAAATAGTGAAATCTGGAGTCAGTAGGAAAAACAAATAAACAAACAAAACCTAGCAATTGGACATTTTACTATAGTGTTGTTATTATCCATGATCATTACATGGACTAAAGTGGACTATGGAAATATGCTCTCTGGGTTTTTTTCACTTAATCAAGAATTTCCATCAATATCTCTATAGGACTGAATCTCTTCATTCACAAGTTCATTTATTCTAGGTGACACAGTTGTCTTTGGCAAGCAGAATGACAGAGGTCAAGCACACGGTGTGTGTGTCAAATAGGTTTTGTAGGATGCAGAGGAAATAAAAACTTAATCAAAAGTCAACATTACCTCTAGATTTGGAATACTTCTAGAAGAAAAAATTGGGTCTTCATTTTCTGTAGAAGAAATTTGCTCTTAAGCAACTTTGATATTAAAAAATCCAGGTACATTGGGTTACCTTTGCATGGAGACATGTTGCAGCATCTGCCCCAGGGCCAAATAATTTCATTTCAAACAATTTATTTTCCACCTAAGAATGAATGAAGATGTGGTGGTAAAAGTATGCTGGGTAATATGACGATAGGCTGGGCATTGATTTCAGTTCTTTCTGTGCCTGTATGCAAGAGGTTGGTGTTCATGAGTTTGCCAAAGGACATAGACAATCCTCCTCTTCTAAACATCTGTGGGTGATCCATTCCCCCCAGATGACAGTATCTGTCTTCCTGCTAGCTGGCTGGAGAGCTAGTGTGCCAGACACTCACAGCTGTGGGGGCACAGCTGACTATTCATCTTCAAAATGCCCCACATGCCAGTGGTTTGAAATAGCTTGGAAAAGTCACTTCTTACAAAGAAAAGTTTATCGAGAGCTGATCTTCTCATAAGGACTATGTTTCACTTTCCCTCCAGTTCTGCTCATAAAGAGGGCAGCCCAGGTAGGAAGTACCTTTTATCAGATAATGACCTTGCCTCTGGGGACTCTTTCCATCAAATTTCAACAGCATGACTGAGTCACCTAGGCTGCATGCTTTGAGGAACATTCACCACCCTGAATAAAGGTCATCCTCATTTTCCAAACATGATGGCAGCTAGACATTTTTAAAATTACAGTTGTGTCCCATAAAAACTTCCCCTATTTTTGCTCACAGGAAGAATACAAATTTATAGAAATTCATATTTTGATATGAATGAATAGATTGTAGGTATTCATTTATTTAACTTATTTGTTGCTATTTAAAATTCTGTTATATTTTGAGCATAACTCCTTATATTTATATGTTTTAAATATTAATGTACATAGAATCTAATCATTTAGTAAAATGTGCCCTAAGGCATCCAAACAAGTAATAGGATATATATATATATATATATGTGTGTGTGTGTGTGCGCACGCGTATGTGTGTGTATCTGTGTATACATATATAAAACACACACGTATTTATATATGTATATACACACATACATATGTAAAAACACACGTATTCATATGGTATGTGTATTCAGGCATATAAAGATATGTATGTACTCTGTAACCTATACAAATATACTGTTTTGTTAAGTAACATGACATTTAATGCCCTAATTATATGATTCATCTGGAGGTTTTAGATAGATTTCCACAGCAATGTCTCTCTACCTTTTTTCAGCACAAATTAATTGATGCAAAGTGGGCAAATAACAAGGAATCAATGTAATTTCTAGTACCTTAAATTATGGCTAGGTTCATAAGATTGACAAATGCATTGATCGACAGTTCCCTAAGTTAACCGGTTCTTTGAAAAAATTGATGAATCTTGCCCAATAACAGATAGTCACTTCACCCAAGAAATGGCTCTTCTTATAGGCAAGAGTGGTTGATGATTTACCTAGTGAATGTGATTTCTCAGTTCATATCTCAGATTATTTACAAATGCATCTTAATGTCTAGTGCTCATTTATTAATAGAATAAGAAAAGTAATAAGGTTTATAACAAGTAAGCATTTTATATTTTGATACAGTTTTTCTGTAAAATTAAAGGTTCCATTATATGTAAATTATTTGTCATAGTGGCATAGTTTTTTGTTTCTTTTTGAGACGGAGTCTCACTCTTGTTGCCCAGGCTGGAGTGCAACTCCACCTCCTGGGCTCAAGTGATTCTCCTGCCTCAGACTCCCTAGTAGCTGAGATTACAGGCTCACATCACCATGCCCAGCTAATTTTTGTATTTTTGGTAGGGACAGGGTTTCACCATGTTGACTAGGATGGTCTCGAACTCCTGACCTCAGGTGATCCGTCTACCTCCGCCTCCCAAAATGCTGGAATAACAGGTGTGAGCCACTGTGCCCGACCAGCATAGTTTTTTGCACAGAGAAAGCGCCAGTGAATGTTTGTTATTTTGTTTCATTAAAATGATGAGGTACCATGATAGCCATGTCAGAAAAGACAAATGTCATGTTCTGCGTTAGGGGAAGTGATGAGCAGAGGGACTGAGAGAGATATGAGATGTGAGTATGCTTCATATATGGATCCATCAAATGGGTCCATGTATATCCCAAATGATTCATGCTGGAGTGCAACAGAGGTAAAAGACCAGCCTCTGGAGAGCAGAGAATCAGGCAAATAAATTGCTGATTTTAGATAGATGTGTCTGGAAATTGTTTGTTTAAAAGATGGGATAAAAAATATGAACTGATTTAAAACTCTTGTAGTTGTTATCCCCATCTAAGCAATATTGTCTCTTCAGTGGTTGAGTCTTTAAAGAAAAATGCCATATTTTAATATACAAAATCTATTTTTGGTAATGAGATTACTGTACTTTTTGAAGTTTTACATTAGATATTTGAAAAATTAAAAGAAAAATATTTCTTTCAGTTAAAACATTAAAAAACAGTTTTTCATACTAGTATATATAACACACTAGTCTGGTCTAAAGACTAGTATATTGTATTGGTAACAAGATAATTACCGTACTAAAAGTAGATGCACACAGGATGTGACATTAGAAAAAGGCAAGAAGAGATAGATTTTTTTTGCATAGTTTAAATAAAAAATTAGAGAACATCTACCTCTCTTTTTACACACATCAGGTTGACTAAATGTGAATTGAGAGAGATTATCAAAAGTATTTTATATGTGAAAAATATGCTATTTATAAGTATCTTGTTTGAAAAACAATTGCAAGTATAGGGCTGCTTAGGATAGTACTTTGGTGTTTAGTTCTGTAAATTTCCTAAAGACAATAATTGCTTATATTTGTGTATTCATAATATTTCAAAACAATTCCACATATCTTATATTTTTCTGTTTCTCAAAAGAGCCCTACAATATGGAGAATACTTATAATTAAACTAATTTTGAATGCGTAAGTGGAACCATAAGAAAAAGACATAGTTTACCAGAGCTCACAGAGCAAATTACTTTCTAGAGAAGTCCTAGGGATGTGGAAAGGGTCAGACACCCCCAGGGGCATCTTCCCATCAGAAATGGAAATTTCTGCTTTGCCCCAACCTGCGTCTGAAATACTGATTAATGTACTAGTTTTCTCTCTCCAGACACTTTTTCAGATAGCATCTGTCAAAAGCTGCCTTAGACAAAGCTCAGAAGGAAACTTGTGTATGCAAATCCTTTTCTTTGGAGAAGAGAGACAGGGAGGGGATCTGTATGGCTTGGGTGTCTCTTCTTTCTGGGACTGTTATCTGTATCTCCATTTGAGTTCTCCTCTGAACAATGACGGATGCTATCTCAAAACCAGCTTTTCCCTCCTCGACTGACCTACAGAAACAATCACTACAACAAACTCCCAGTGAAAGGAGCATGTCCTTTTCCTTTTGACTGATAAGAGTTCACAGTATTTTCAGAATAAGCAGCAATTTTTTATTGTCTGTGTTAGTATAATCAATGTGTGTGGGGCAATAAGGATCGGGATAAACAGAGGAGACGGGCCACAGGGACTTGCTTAGGAGAGAACTGGGCTGTCGTTTGAGGAAGAGGATAAAACAGATGCTAAAAAAGGGTCTTCTCTTCTGAAAATCATCCTCCTTTAGCATGTTGAAAAACTTCAAAATAAGAAGAGCAGCTTTGCCTCTTTAGCACTTTAATTTTCTGTAATTGTCTTTGATGGAACAGCTGAATCACAGTCACCTCAGGTATTATCCAAGTGGAGATTGAATTACTTTTATACTACTACCAAATGTAAAAAAAAAATTAAAAAATAAAAATTCATAAACTTTATTTTCACCACCATTTTATTTCTTTATGCTTGTTTGGAATAGTAATTATTTATTTTAATCCTGTTTACACTGCCTTTCAACAAATATACTAAATATAAAATGTAAACACTTAGACAGAATTAGAAGATGCCATTGAGAAAAGTTGTGTTCATTATCTAACCAAAGAAAAGAAGTTGAGAAGAAAAAAGAGAAGCCACAAATGGCAAGACTTTGAAGAATCTACTTGTTATCTTTTCCTCTCCGCTGATTTTAGACTTTCCCAACAAATTGAAACACCGTTTTCTAAACAATAATGTAATGTCTTTTTGACATCACAAAATAATGCTTTTAAGGCATAAAAAATGCATTTCCCTTATGTAACCAAAAACAAGAACCCTATAAATTATAATGCAATGAAACAGTTCAATTCCTCTATTGAATATATTTAAAGGCTATGTGCTGATTAAGCTTTTAGTTATTTGTGTTAACTGTCTAGTGAAAGCTTTTTGAATCTGGTTTAACCCATATTTAAATGCCCTAGTGGTAGCCCTGAAATAAAAACGTGGAAAAGTAATCTTAGCCTTTGTTTCCGTATATATTTTAATAACTACTGTTTCATGTTTCTAATAACATTTACGTCTTACACAGAATGCCAAATGGTTGAGTCTTTCAGGTGAAATCCCAAGAACAAATTTACACATTAAAATAGAAAGCAAATTGACAATAAGAGCAATGTTTTCCAGAGGAAGATGATGTGATTTTTCTGTTTCATAATAACTCTTTGTAGTCATTTCAGTTTTACTTATAGATAGGTTTTGCTAAGAGTTTGCAGAGTATCTTTATTTTCCCTTTGTTATCCTCTGTACGACTGAGAGTCTTAAAACTATCTTGTGCTTTCATAGATGAATAGATTCCACTTTTTTAACATAATCATTTGCAAGTTGATAGAAACATTTGCTAGATAAAACAGATGTAATGTGATTCAGCCACCTTTGCATGAAACTTCTGCATAGAGAGAAAAACCAATCAATCAATCAATTAATAAAAATAAAGAGAAGACCCCAAAATATTATTAGTGGGGATGCATTTACATAACAGAAGATACCAGAGGACATTGCTGCAGTTTGTGAGGTGGCCGTATTTGAGACATCTTTAAATTAGGATAAAATAAAGGCATCTGACCCAAAAGCTGCCCCTTGACAGTACAACATCCAGCTTTCTAGTTGCCAACACTTTGATTTCAGGAAAAGGAACAGAGGGACAATGATAATGTAGATGTAGTTTGCATACTTAAAAATGTAATTGTCTTCAGGAAACAAAAATGCAGCCAACTCAGTTTATTATAGTTTAATAAGTCTTCTAAAATAGAAAATTAAGCAGGAGGCTCCTTTCCATGATAAATGTCTGCTGTCTAGTTAAGTGGTAAAAGTGGAAACAAGAGAACATCCAATAAACACGGATATGTATAGAGAAGGATGAGCACATGGGGACAACTATTGATCAAGCTCATGGACTCTGTAAATTGGGACAGGTTCTTTAAATGATCTAGGTCTCACACTGTAAGTGTTTTGAAATACAATGAACCATGAAGATCTCTTCCAGCATTGAGATTTTTATTTCTGAGACTATCCCACCTGTTGTTAGGATGTCAAGTAAAGTCTGAAGGCCTTCCTTGAACTGTGCCTCAGTCCCACAGCAGGGACAGAATTTGGGGCTGGAGAAGCAAAGTTCCAACCATATGAAATATCAAGGATGTTTTCCAACCCAAAAACTGTGCTACAGCCCTTCTTTATCCACGTTAGAAATAATTTGCCATCTATGGTGTCTTCAGACTAGGGATCTGTTTGGTTTTTAGATTGGGTAATTGAAATAAGCCTACCTATTTCAACAATGCAGATGACTCTGGAGCAAGTAAAATTCACTTATTCCCCCTGAATACTTATTCTTTTGTGCTTATAACTTTTCCTCTACATTGTTTCTTTTTCCAGTTCCTCAATTCTTTCCAATATTAATATCCAAATTTATATGGATAATATGTATGGTAGGTATTTAAGAGAAAATATTATATCAAGTAAGCCATTACCTCCTGTTTTTATGTGTGAAACAGGTCTGATTTTAGTAGTAGTATGAGAAAGCTGACTGTTCTTCTTGTGAGAAGACTAATAAAAATAAAGTGAACATTAAAAAAATAAGAATTAAAGAAGTAAAAGAAATCAATCAATTGATGATATTTAGCCCATGGAAATGTTTTGTATGCTATTTCCCCTTTAAATTAATGCCTTGCTGATATGATAATGCACAAAGTACCATTGAATCTCATTCATTGAACATTTACTGTGTGTTAGGAGCATGAGCTCTGAAGCTGGAGCACTTTTTTGGAATCCTCACTCTGCCACATAGTGGCCTTCAGTTATTCATCTTCTCTGTGTCTTACGTTCCATTTACAGTGTGGAAAGAAAGGAGTAAAAATAATATAGACCTCACAGGATTATTGAGAATATCAACTAAAGTGATATTTATGAAACATTTAGCATTGTTCCTGAAACAAAGATAATATGAAGATATAATTAACAATTATTATCAATACTACTACTAATGTTATAATTATATTTGCACACAGTAGGAATTTACTATGCATTACTGACTTTAGTATTATCTAGTTAATTCTCCTCTGAACTCTATGAGTTAAATACCATTAAAACCTTCATTTTAGATAAGAGGAAACTAAAGCGTAAAGGAAGTAAGTATATCCTGCAAGGTTAGAGAATAAATGGTAAATCTCAGACCTGCTCAGAAATTCTCCTCTGTCCTGTCCCTCTTTGAGTTCTCTCTGGTTGGCCTACTCTTCACAATCCACACTTCTCATTTGGTCTCTGCCTAGGACTGTGGATTACGCCAGTGAAACTGTCTGATTTTCAGAACTGTGTCTTCTTACATACAACCTGTTTAGTTTTGAGGACTGTCAATCTAAAAGCATAAGAACAGAAATGTTAATATTTCCTAGACTTTTTGAAAACATTTAAATAACTCTTAAATGTAATATCCTAGACTTCTTGAAAACATTTAAGTAATTATTTTTTACTCTTTCAGCAATTTAATGTTTATCAGTTGTCATTGTCTATAAATAATCGGAAATTATAGTTTGTCCTTTTAGAAGATAATTCTGCACGCATGTGCACGCACGCACTCACAGACACATCAAATTCTAATGGTGGATTTTTAGCTTGTGTATTAGGGTAGAAATTTGTTGTTAAATTTTTATTTCTGAAATATCATCTGTTTCATTCCTGAAAATACCAGATAGGCTTCAATGCATATTAGAAATACTGGAATTACATAATGTAACCAGGAAACCCCTTTGAAACACAGAAGGCTTTAAAATAGTTTATTTTACCTGTTCTTGTTCAATATCTGAATGAAAATAAACAGCGATAATGCCCCTGCTCTTCCCAATTTTATGATTTGTCTCCTAGGGGTTGGTTGGCAACTGCAGATCTGACCTCCTCTTCCCCTACTCCTGTTTTTGCAAAATGAGGGAGCTCTGGTATGTCTGAAGCGTGATCACCCAGGCCTCCTCCATGGGCTAATAACCACTATGTTGTAGTAAAGAATTTGCACTCCTTGAGGCCAAAGTACACTCTGTCTTTTGATCTCTCTCTCTTTTTGTTTTCACCAAGTCTCTTGAAATACAGCTCTTCAAAGTGTTTATACTTCAGTGCAATCCCCTTTCTTTTACTTTTTGTTCGATTTTTTTAATGTTAGTAAAATACACTTACCATAAAATTTACCATTTAAACTTTAAGTATACTATTCATTGGCCTTAAGCACATTCATATTGTTACATAACCATCACCACACTCTATCTCCAAAACTTTTTAAGCTTCCCAAATTCAAACTCCACAATAATTAGGCAACTCCTTATTGCCTCCTCCTCCTAGCCACGTGAAACTGGCACCCTACTTACTGTCTGTATGAATTGGACTACTTCAAGTTATGTCCTATACATGGAATCATACAGTATTTGCCCTTCTGTCACTGGCTTATTTCACTTAGCACAATGTCCTCAGGTTTCACCCATGTTGTTGCATGTTCTAAGACTGAATATCATTTCATGTAGACAGTCATGTGCCTCGTAACAACTTTTCAGTCAATCTCAGACTGCATATACAAAGGTGGTCCCGTAAGATTATAATGGAGCAGAAGAATTCCTATCACCTAGTGACACGGTAGCTGTCATAATATGGTAACAAAATGTGTTACTCACGTGCTTGTGGTGATGCCGATGTTAACACATCTACCACGTTGCCAGTTGTATAAAAGCCTAGCACATACAGTCATGTAAAATACAGAATACCTGATAAAGATCGTAAGCAACTATGTCATTTGTTTATGTTTTTACTATGCTACACTTTTAATCATTATTTTAAAGTATACTCTTTCTGTGTGTGTGTGTGTATACATATATTTAAAAAGTTAACTGTAAAACAGCTTTAGGCAGGTCCTTTAGGAGGTATTCCAGAAGAAAGAATTGCTGTCACAGGAGATGACAGCTCCATGCATGCTAATTGCCCCTGAAGACCTTCCAGGTGGGACAAGATGTGGAGATGGAAGACAGTGATACTGATGATCCTGACCCTGTATAGGCTGAGGCCAAATGTTTGTTCGCATGCTAGTTTTTAAATAAATAGTCCAAAAAATTTGAAAAAGAAATAGAAGCTTTTTGAATAACTATTTAAAGAAAGAAAATATTTTTGTGCAAGTTTACAAGGTATTTGTATTTTAAGCTGAGTGTTATTATAAAGGAGTCAAAAAGTTTTAAAAGTTTTTAAAGTAAAAAAATGTAATAAGCCAAGCTTAATTGCCTATTGAGGAAACATAAATATTTAAAATAAATTTAGTGTAGTCTAAGCGTACAACGTACTGTGTTTATAAAGTCTACCATGTAGAGTATGCCATATTTTACTATTTTAATATCAAATGTTAATATAATATATAATATATTAATAATACACTTTACTATTTCCTCAGCTATTTCATGCTTATATTAACTATATTTTAATTGCTTATATAAGATTCATATGGTGTCTCAAGAAGACCTCATGAAAAGTAATTAAGATGGAATTTAATGATCTGATTCATGATTTTTAATAGCACCTTCATTCTGGATAATTTAATAGTCTAACTATAGACTTTCTGTGTGTTTCTTCAATTGCCACATTAAAAATATAGGTCCCTCAAGTTAAAGATATAAACAATTGAAAATATGTATACCAGTATATGAGGTATGCTTTCTCTTTTCTTTAGTTACAACACAGGTGACCCTCAAAGGTGTTCTGGCTCCCTTAGCATTCAACTTCTCCATCCTAGAAATCTATTCCATGTCTGAAACCCAATCAAGAAGAAAAAGTCATACCTTTGAAGAGTACCCCTACCTGAGTCAGCTGTAGTGAGTATAAGACACAATTCAGAAAATAAGGAAGTTGGAGCTTTACATGTGTGTTAGTTAATTACTGATTAGAACCATGAACTCATCTGGAATTTTCCAGTGTGAATCATTTTGACTGAAGAATAGGCCATCCACCAAAAGCTATTTGTTTGCTTGCTTTTTATTTTGTATGCAGTTTACAAGAATCAGGGGGGAAAATGAAATAAATATCAATGACAATTAAAAACCAACATTTTGCCAGACAGTTTATGGGGAAAAGCAACTGTAAATAGATTGGAAAGTGCCACCAAAGAACTTCAGTGTGCCTGTTCCTCTCTCTCTCTCTCTCTTTCTCTCTCTCTCTGCTTTTAAGGATGTTCCTTCCAACTTCAGCAATCAAGGCAAAAGTAATCCCTCAGGGAATTCATAACTCTCTATCAAAGAAGGTAATGTTCATTTTAAAAGAGAACTTTGGTTTTTCAAATTGGCAGACAGACAGACATATAATGAAGATAAAATGGTCCATACAGTTATAGGTCCATCTCACCACTCACTCACTCACTTGTGATTCACCTTGGGTAAATCAGATGTTTCCTCAGCAGTAATGAAAACATTTGCTCCTCCCACTTCTGAACTTGCTATATGTCTTCTATCACATTCTGAATATGAATGGTTTGGAGCATCTGAACTTATTGGATTCCATTGCTAGCTTTAAAAATTGTTCTATAAATCTCATGTATAAGATTTATACATTCGAATAGCATTCAAATAATGGTAAAAATAATAACACAAAATAGCTTATTAATATACTAGAGGAGTTTTGGATTAGGAAAAAATAAACGTCATGTTACCTTCAGTGCCTCATCTGGAAGAGTTTCTACTTCTGGAAAAAGAGACTAAGGAAAGTACTTTAGTTGACTGCCAATCTAAACATTCAAGTTAGATAGCAAGGACCCTATGTAGCATTTCACTCTGTCACTCAGAGGCAATCACTGCATCATAAGCTAATAGTTCTGACAATTTCTTCTTCTTCTTTTTTTTAATAAATAATGGCTACCAACCTTCAAATGTTCACTATTTTTCTGAGAAAGACAATGCACCTTAATAATCTCTGAAGTCATCTTGAATGAAACAATATTGAGAATAATCACCATTGAAATGTGTATTAAAGGTGTAAACATATGTCTAGACATTACCAACAGTAATATTATAATAGTAATGATAAAAGCAGCATAGATACTACCTGAGGAAATATAACACAATTAAAAACCAATGTATAACATTTTTTATTTCCAAATCTATATCCATCCATATGAATTCTACATCTTGTATTCATTTTGTTAAATTAATCCAACAAACATTATTTATCCCTAATAATGCTTCTTTCATATGTGCATGTCTAGTCATAAAATGCTACAAATAAATATTTAAGCATCAGACTTAAGAGTATGATTAAGGAGTTGGAAATATGTTTAAAAATTCCTTAACATCACTCTAGAAGTTTACATCTATATCACTTAAAATCCTGTCGAAACTTTGAAAACAAAACGTAAAAATTTCTTGAACCTATACTTAATGTTATTATTTTACTTGTTCCTGTAAATTTCATTTAAAATTTTAATTGAAAAGTAATGTATGATTTCTCCTGATAAAAAGGAATATATTATTTATTGTAGAAAATGTAGATGATCAGAAAGGCAGAAAAAAACAAATCAGAACTGTGTTAGTGTTCTCTAGAGAACAGAGCCAATATGTAAGAAGAGATTTACTATGAAAAATTGGTTTGTGTGATTATGGAAACTAAAAAATTCTGTGATTTTCCCTCTGCAAGCTGAAAACTCTGGAAAGCCAGTGGTGCCATTCAATCCGAGTTCAAAGGCCTGAGGATTGGGTGATGCCCACTCACAATCACATCTGGAAGGGCAATCTACTAAGTCTATGCAAGATTTAAATGCTAATCTCGTTTGGAAACAAACCTCACAAATACACCCAGAAATAACTTTGAACTCATTTTGTCATCTCTAGTGGCTCTCAGGCTGTTGATTTTTACCATAATTGCAGGCTGATTTTCAAGACTACCATGAGCTGAATGGGGGTGGGTAGTGTGGAAAGAAATAGGGAACATTAAAATGCTATTAATCTCACTCTTCTTCTTTTTATTATTATACTTTAAGTTCTGGGTTACATGTGCAGATCGTGCAGTTTTGTTATATAGGTATACACGTGCCCTGATGGTCGCTTTTACACTGTTGATGGGAGTGTAAATTAGTTCAACCATTGTGGAAGACAGTGTGGTGAATCTCACTCTTTTTAAAAGAATCAAACGTTTTTCTTGAATTACTGTTCTTCAATTGTTGCAAGCCTCTGGTTAATTTCCAGAGTTCTGAAAAAGTTGATTTGAATAATCTTGCCAGTTTTCTTGTTTTTATGGGTAAGAAAATTTTGGGAGGTCTTTAATTGATCATTCTTGCTGACCACACATTTTGTTTTATTTTTTTTATTTTTTATTTAATTTTTCCTAGTTTTATTTAAGTATAATTGACAAATAAACATTTTATGTATTCACAGTGTACAATGTGATGATTTTATATATTTGTACATTTTGAAATGATTACTATAATCAAATTATGTAGCACATCTATCACCACACATAATTAGCTGTGTGTGGGGGGCGGTGGGGGGGATGGTGTGTGTCTATGATGAGGAAACTTGAGATCTCAGCAAATTTCAGGTAAGCAATAGGCCATCATTAACTATAGTCACTAAGCTGTGGATTAGATCCCTAGAATTTTTTCATCTTATAACTGGAAGTTTTCACCCTTTGACCAACATCTCCCCAATTTCACCCACTCCTGGGCCCTGGCACCCACCACTTTATTCTCTGCTTCTATGAGTTTGAGTTTTTTAGATTTCACATGTAAATGAGACCATTTGTTTTTCTGTTTGGCTTATTTCATTTAGCATAGTGTCCATATTTATCCATGTTGTTGCAAATGGCAAGATTCTTTTCTTTTTTATGGCTGAATAATATTCCTCTCTCTCTGTGTGTGTGTGTGTGTGTGTGTGTGTGTGTATTACTGTTTCTTTATCTATTTATCCATAGACAAATACTTAGATTGTTTCCATATCTTGACTATTGTAAATAATGTGACATCTTTGCTATGGAAGCAAAGATGTATCTACAATATATCCTTTAGATATACAAGAGATATATATCCAAAGGAAAGGAGGTCAGGACTTTCCTTTGGAGAGATATCCAGAAGCAAGTTTGTCGAATCATATGTCAGTTCCATTTTTAACGTTTGAGGAACCTCGATAGTGTTTTCATAATGACTATATCAATTTATATTACCACCAGCAGCGTGCAAGGGTTCTCTTTTCTCCATACCCCAGCCAACATTTTTTGTCTCTTGTCTTATTGATAATAGTCATCTTAACAGATGTGAAGGAATATTTCATAGTGGTCTGGATTTGCACCTCCCTGAAGATTACTGATGCTGAGGGACTTTTCATACACCTATTAAGCATTTTTTTGTATTCTTTGGAAAAATGTCTATTCAAGTCCTTTACCCATTTTACAATCAAATTGTTAGTTTTTGTATTATTGAGTTATATTTTAAAATATATTTTGGATATATTAAAACGTTTTATCTTATCACATTTAAGATTTGCAGATATTTTCTTCTATTCTGTAGGTTGAATTTTCATTTCGTTGATTGTTTCCTTTTCTGTGCAGAAGCTTTTTCATTTCATGTAGTCCCACTTGTTAATTTTTTCTTTTGTTGCCTGTGATTTGGTGTCATATCCAAAAAAATCACTGCCGAGACCTCTTGCTTTATTTTTAATAAATATCCATCTTAACTTCAATATTAAGTGATGACTGTTTTGTATGTAAAAATTGGCATTACAAAAATAGTTCTTTTCAAAATTTATCTGCGAAAGGTTGTTGATTTTATTTCTGTAATTAAAAATCGAAAATATAAACTTTCCAAAATGTAATCTTTTATTAATATTTTTAATGCATGGTGCTCCTCATTGGTTAAATTGTCTTAGTTTCTGATTTTTTTTTGGTGGTAATTATTAGATGGCAATAACCACCCATTGATATTCTCACAGAATTTTGCAGAGCCAAAGAGATGTCCCCCTTCTCAAACAAGGTATAAACAAATTATTTGTATAAAAAGCCATAGCACAGAATGAGCACCTTGCTTTAACTAAGGAAGGGGCAAGGCTGATAACCAGCGGAAACCACAAATCAAGCTGCATTCACAGGCAGAACCTCATAGAATCGCAGAAGTAGAGAGTAACCAGACTCCAAGAAAGAAATCTTATGTGCACATTGGATTAAAAAAGTTTTATTGTCTTTCTTTTTAATAAATAAAGAAAACGCAATAACTATATTCTTTGGTGGGCACTTTATAGCTCCACTTTAGTTAGGGGTTGCTTCCCCTTTTCATCTTTTTTGTTCAAAAATATGAACTTAGGAAAAGCCAATTTCATGTGCTGTTAATTTAATTCTCAACAATAAAACCTTACTTCTACTGATGCAAAATGAAATTACGGTTTCTCCACCCTTCTTATCTGTCAAATAAATGTTTTTCACCCCAAAATAAACTCGAAGATTATTTATCCAATATCCTCATTTTGCAGCAAAATTAAAAATAGACAAGAAGTAATATATTGTGATGAATCTAGCCAGTCCTGTCACTTAAAGATGTTGGCACAATGACCCTGAAAGCCACCTTCTCAAGATTCACACCTCCAGTGAGGTGATAAATTTTATGGGGATATGTGGTGTTACCTTTGCATTTAATGGAGTATGTAGAAGCATGGTAATTTTGGGGGGTAATTATGTAGAGTAAAAACACCTACAATGTTTTAATCCAGCTTTAAGTGGGTTGATGTACCTGTGTCTCATCTTCTTCAGCATTCTTGGTAGAAAAAAGTCCGGAAGGTGAGTTTGTGAAATAGGAAAATTTGTCAGATATCCATTTCTATATAGTATTATATATATATATATATATATAAAAAATACTATATAGTTATAATACTATATATAATACTATACTACATATAGTTATAATACTATATATAATATATAATACTATATAGAAACTATATAGTATTATACAATAATTATATATTATATTAATAGTATATAATATACTATATATTATATATGTAGTATATAATATACTATATATTATATATGTAGTATATAATATACTATATATTATATATGTAGTATATATTATAGTATAATAGTATATTTCTATACACTATTATAGTATTATACGATATAGAAACAGATTGTTTTCCCTTCAATGAAAAGTTGCCCACATGAGTTCAGAATATTTTAACTACGAATGCACACCAAATATGTACAAACAAACATTAATATGAAATATTTAAACTTCTAAAGGTCCAGACTTCTTGTTCTCCCTATAGGCTTCAGGTGGAGGGACACAGAGAAATCTACACCTACAAGTGTGTATATGTGAGTGTGTGCATAAATTTTAAATATAAGTCTTTGAAAAGAGTTGTTCAATAGATATGCCTTTGCTAGCCTATACTGGGGCAAAAAGAGGGAAAAATATTCAGTGTATAATTTTAATTAAATGAAAAAGAACATAAAAACAGATATAAAATAAGATACAATTATATGGCAATAATTCTGAAAATTTAGAAAAGGTCAATAATTTTCTGAAAACATCATAATTAGGAAAGTTAAGTTCAGAATAACAGGTAACTTGTATAAACTGATTGCCTTATGGAGACTGGAATGGCGATGAAAGTCTGCAAATTGCACTCCAACCAACAGTGTAAAAGCATTCCTATTTCTCCACATCCTCTCCAGCATCTGTTGTTTCCTGACTTTTTAATGATCACTATTCTAACTGGAGTGAGATGGTATCTCATTGTGGTTTTGATTTGCATTTCTTTAATGATCAGTGATGATGAGCTTTTTTTCATATGTTTGTTGGCCACATAAATGTCTTCTTTTGAGAAGTGCTGTTCATATGCTTTGCCCACTTTTTGATGGGGTTGTTTGTTTTTTTCTTGTAAATTTGTTTTAAGTTCCTTGTAGATTCTGGATATTAGACCTTTGTCAGATGGATAGATTGCAAAAAATTTTCTCCCATTCTGTAGGTTGCCTGTTCATTCTGATGATAGTTTATTTTGCTGTGCAGAAGCTCTTTAGTTTATTAGATCCTATTTGTCAATTTTAGCTTTTGTTGCCATTGCTTTTGGTGTTTTAGCTATGAAATCTTTTCCCATGCCCATGTCCTGAATGGTAATGCCTACATTTTCTTCTAGGGTTTTTATGGTTTTAGGTCTTACATTTAAGTCTTTAATTTAACTTGAGTTAATTTTTGTATAAGGTGTAAGGAAGCAGTTCAGTTTTCTGCATATGGCTAGACAGTTTTCCCAACACCATTTATTAAATAATGAATCCTGTCCCCATTGCTTGTTTTTCTCAGAGTTGTCAAAGATCAGATGGTTGTAGATGTGTAGTGTTATTTCTGAGGCCTCTGTTCTGTTCCATTGGTCTATATATCTGTTTTGGTACCAGTACTATGCTGTTTAGGTTACTGTAGCCGTGTAGTATAGTTTGAAATCATATAGCCTGATGCCTCCAGCTTTGTTCTTTTTGCTAGGATCGTCTTGTCTATATGGGCTCTTTTTTTGGTGCCATATGAAATTTAAAGTAGTTTTTTCTAATTCTGTGAAGAAAGTCAATGGTAGCTTGATGGAGATAGCATTGAATCTGTAAATTACTTTGGGCAGTATGGCCATTTTCATGATGTTGATTCTTCCTATCCATGAGCATGGAACGTTTTTCCATGTTTGTGTCCTCTCTTATTTCCTTGAGCAGTGGTTTGTAGTTCTCTTTGAGGAGGTCCTTCACATCCCTTGTAAGTTGTATTCCTAGGTATTTTATTCTCTTTGAAGCAATTGTGAATGGGAGTTTACTCATGATTTGTCTCTCTGTTTGTCTATTATTGATGTATAGGAATGCTTGTGAGTTTTGCACATTGATTTTGTATCCTGAGACTGCTGAAGTTGCTTATAAGCTTAAGGAGATTTTGCGCTGAGATGATGGGGTTTTCTAAATATAAAATCATGTCACCTGCAAACAGAGACACTTTGACTTTCTCTCTTCCTATTTGAATATCCTTTATTTCTTTCTATTGCCTGATTGACGTGCCTGAAATTCCAATAAGATATTAAATAAGAGTGGTGAGAGCGGGTATCCTTGTCTTGTGCCGGTTTTCAAAGGGAATGCTTCCAGCTTTTGTCCATTCAGTATGATATTGGCTGTGACCATTGTGGAAGACAGTGTGGTGATTCCTCAAGGATCTAGAACCAGAAATACCATTTGACCCAGCAATCCCATTACTAGGTATATACCCAAAGCATTATAAATCATTCTACTATAAAGACACATGCACATATATGTTTATTTCAGCACTATTCACAATAGCAAAGACTTGGAACCAACCCAAATGTCCATCAATGACAGACTGGATGAAGAAAATGTGGCACATATATTCCATGGAATACTATACAGCCATAAAAAAGGATGAGTTCCTGTCCTTTGAAGGGACATGGATGAAGCTGGAAACCATCATTCTCAACAAACTAACAAAGAACAGAAAACCAAACACCGCATATTCTCACTCGTAAGTAGCAGTTGAACAATGAGAACACATGGATACAGGGAGGGGAACATCATTCACTGGGATCTGTCAGGGAGTGGGGGGCTAGGGGAGGGATAGCACTAGGAGAAATACCTAATGTAGTTGACAGGTTGATGAGTGCAGCAAACCACCGTGGCATGTGTATACCTATATAACAAACCTGCATGTTCTACACATGTATCCCAAAACTTAAAGTATAATTAAAAAAAAAATCTCTGCCAACTGAAACAGCCAAAGAACATGTGGTTTTACTATGAATTTTAAGTTTTAATGATTATACAGTTTTAACAACATTTTAAATGTCATAAGTGTTATAACACAATAGATATATTGTGAAGTCATTTTCTGAAGACAGTGTAATTTCAATTAAAAAAATCTTACAAAAATAAAACTAAAAACAAACAAAAATAATCTTAGCAAGCAACCTTAATTATAATTTTCTATGGAATTATTTGTCATATAATATTAACAAATGTAATGGTATATAAAAAACGCTATGCCTAAATATTTATTCCAGAAACACATATTGAGTGATTGATTCAATATTAAGAAATCAAGCAGGGTGAGATGGCTGATGCCTATAATCCCAGAACTTTAGGATGCTGAGGCAAGAGGATTGCTTGGGACCAGGAGTTGGAAACTGGCCTAGCCAAACTAGTGAGACACCCATCTCTACAATAAAAAAAGGCCAGGTGTGTTGGCTCACACCTGTAATCCCAGCACTTTGGGAGGCTGAGGTGGGCTGCTCATGAGGCCAGGAGATCGAGACTATCCTGGCTAACAAGGTGAACCCCCGTCTCTACTAAAAATACAAAAAAAACTAGCCGGGTGTGGTGGCGGGCGCCTGTAGTCCCAGCTACTCGGGAGGCTGAGGCAGGAGAATGGCATGAACTGGGGAGGTGGAGCTTGCAGTGAGCCGAGATCATGCCACTACACTCCAGCCTGGGCGACAGAGCGAGACTCTGTCTCAAAAAATAAATAAATAAATAAATAAATAAATAAATAAATAAATAAATAAAATTAGCCAGGTGTGGTAGTGTAACCATGTAGTCCCCGCTGTTGTGCTGTTTGGGAGGCTGAGGCAGGAAATTCACTTGAACCCAGAAGTTGCAGGTGCACTGAGCTATGATCATGTCATTTAACTGCAGTGTAGGAGACAGAGTGAGACCCTGTCCCAAGAAAGAAGGAAAAGAAAGGAAGGAAGGA